>NC_092040.1:53521492-53821492 GCF_003086295.3 Arachis hypogaea
ATTGATTAAAGAAATCATGAAGGATAACTTAAACTGAATTATGTGGCTCATTCCTAAATTCACTACATAATTCATATAGATAACCCCTCTCTCGATGGTGTTGAATCTTTGAAGAACAAGAGTTCCTCTTTAGACAACCCTAGAATTGGGAGGAAAAGATGAGTTCACCAATGCATTCCAACAAGCAGAGCTCTTCCCCCAATGAAAGTGGGGTTTAGTGAGTCATAGCTCAAATTCAACAACAATTGCCATAAACCAAAAATAAACTAAATGCAAGAAAGATGAAGAAGAAAAGGAAATGCTTAAAGCTCAAGAGATGAAGAAGAGAAGTTCCAAGAAGAACCAAAATTGCTCTTCCGGGTATCCTCCCGAAGTGCTAAAGATTCTCAAAATAAAGTGCTAAGAGTCTAAAATTCTAGTGTCAAAAGTTGCTAAAAGTACAAACTCCATCTCTATTTATATAGTCCAAACTCTTTCAAAGATCTTGAATTGGGTTAGCAATGGGCTCCCTCTTTGTTGATTTTGGTCAATTAGAAGAAGTGTGCTAGACTTAGAAAGGAAGAGTTTCATTCATCATGCATCTGGCCCAATGGGCCTGGCGTTTTGTCAATAACGCTGGCCTTAATGCACGTTGGCAACGTGCATCACAATTTCCTGGGAGTGAATTTCAGACTTGGGCGTTGCTAGCCCAAGTTGTTGCTAACAACTTGCTTTTCCTCTTCTTGGCTTTCTATTCATGCTAAATGTAGCCCAGAATTTGAGTGTCAACCTTCTGCTTCAATATGGACTATTATACAGGTCACTCTTCTTGTTTTTAGGGCCTAAAGATGACTCTGGTTTGGCTTCAATTTTGTGCTCCACCATAGACTATCTATATATGGTTTTGGAAAGTCTCTGAATGTTAGCTTTCCAACGCAACTGGAAGCACTCAATTTGGATCTCTGTAGCTCAAGATATCTTCCATTGAAGGGGACATGGTCAGGCTGCCTTGTTGGAGTTTTGTGGATAACGCCCCTATATTCCAAGTTAGCAACGTGCTACCTCCATTCTTCACCATTCAAAGCTTCCTGGTGTTGTTACCAAACACGCCAATGCTTTCTTGAGTTGGCAACGTGCTCGATGCTCTTTCCTAGCTCCAAACATTGCTTCCTACGTTACCATTGAACACGCCTATAGAAGCTGGCGTTGGCAACGTGGTTAGCAGCTCTTCCCGGCGTTGGCAACGTGGTTGGCACCAAGACTTGGCGTTGGCAACTTGATTGGCACCAAGACTTGGCTGGCAGCACGTCTGGGTTGGCAACTTGGCTGGCAGCACGTCCTGGCGTTGGCAACTTGGCTGGCAGCACGTCCTGGCGTTGGCAACTTGGCTGGCAGCACGTCCTGGCGTTGGCAACTTGGCTGGCAAGGCTTCCTGGCGTTGGAAACTTGGCTGGCACCCAAGACTTGGTGCCAGCCAAGCAACCATTCTGGCGTTGCCAAGGAACACGCCATGATAGTGGCGTTGGCAACGTGCTCGAGGTTGTTTCCTATGGTGCCAAGTTCTTGCGTTGCTTGAATAACGCTATAGTTCTTGGCGTTGCACGCCTCGAGCTCCTCTTCAAGGCTTCATTCTTGTTGCTTGGCATTGCCTTGAATAACGCCTATGGTTCTTGGCGTTGGCAACGCCAGCTTCTTCTCCTCTTGGCCAAGCTCACTCATGTGCGTTGCCTTGAGACACGCCAATGAAGTAGCACGTTGGCAACGTGCTCGAGCTTCTTGGCTGGGCAAATTCTTCTAGCTTAGCGTTGCCTTGAACAACGCCTCTTCATTCCCACGTTGGCAACGCCCTCGAGCTCTCCTTGGCTCAGCTCTTTGCTTGCCTGGGCGTTGCCTTCAAACACGCACCATTTTCTTCAAGTTAGCAACGCCAACATTTGCTTCTCCAGGGCTGCCTGGCGTTGCCTCCAACAGCGCAGCCTTTCTCCAAGTTGGCAACGCCAACTTCTCTTCCAAGGCTACCTGGCGTTGCCTCCAACAACGCAGCCTTTTCCAAGTTGGCAATGCCAACTTCTCTTCTTCTTGCCCAGCTTGCATCTTTCTTGCTTCCATGCTTTCTTGTTTCATCACCTATCATCAACAAAGGAAATAGCTTCAAAGTCTTACCAATTCATGCAATAAATTTCATGAGATTCATTCATACTCATTCATGTATGTATTCCTTAAATCATTTGCATGAATTTGGCTAGAATCAACATGTTCCTTGGTATTCTCATGCATGAAGACAAAACTCATAAAAGAGCTTGTTTATTTAGAGAAAATGAGTGAAATTAAGCTAAAACCAACTAAACTAACTAGCTAATATAGTAAATATGCACTTGCATACAACACCAAACTTAAAGTGTTGCTTGTCCTCAAGCAAAGTATAAAGGACTTTGTCACAAGAATCTAAGATGTAAGACTTGAATGTTCTTCCAGAGAGTAATTTTTCATTGAGCATGTCATCCTCACTTGTGTGGTCATTAATTTATTGTAATTGAACACACTATTCAACTTTTTCAATTAAAATGCTTGCTTCAATACTAAATTGGTTAACTTCACTAGACTTCTTTTATACCTTAGCACATGACCCTTGAACCATTCTTTCCTTGATGCTTCTCTTCTTTTTTTATATTCCCCTTTTTTTTCATTTCAAATGAGCTCGAAATCTTGTCTTAAGGCGGCTCTTTAGCATAAGCTTTCAATCAACAATCCCAAACCAGTTGGTTCAAGTTGTTAAGTGTTGAGACACTCTTAAAGATTTACTAACTCAAGCCTCTCTCCTTAACACATTCAATCACAGGCATATAACATTGAAATTTTGTTTGGATAGTGGTGTCCAGCACCTCTTTGGGTTGCTAAATGTTCTGTTATAGAGCTACTCTTGATTGTGGGTTTTCAATCGATAATCCCGAGTTAGTTAACTCAAGTTATCGGGTGATGAAGCACCCCTCGGATTTACTAGCCCAAGTATGTCTCTTAACATCAATCACCACAGACACATATCCAAATTTTGTCATTGATGCCTAGCCTTTCATTCTTTGTACTCTATTTTCTTTATTGTCAAGGTTATTTGTGCTTTTACTGATAAAGTCTTTGTGATCCTTAACCGAACTAGTCTTGTATAAGCAAGCATTCTTTTGAATTTCTTGAACATTGATTCTTTCACAACAAAGTATATATACTAGCACCTTTCTTATGGGATAACATGATTCTTTTTAAGCTAGAATTCTCTCTGTTCTTGCTCAAACTACATCTTTTATTCCATTGACAAGTAAAAGTACTTAAGACAAGCAACCATTCCAAACCTGTGAGTGGTGATGCATGGAATGGGCAACATAAAAGACAATGCTTCAAAAAGAAAAAAAATGCATCTTAGAAGGTATACCATATTTCAGACATACATCTTCTTTATTTAATAAAGCATAAAGAAAAACAAAGGAACTTCACCACCTTTAGTCTTCATGTCCCTTTTTCCTTGCTTGATTCTCCTTGCTTTCCTTTCCCTTTTGGATCTTCTTTCTTTTTCTTTCTCAGCTCTCCTTGTTGTTTTGTTGTTGAATTCCTTTGGATCTTCTTTCTTTTTCCTTCTTAGTTCTCCTTGTTGTTTTGTTGGTGTATCCCCCTCTTCTCTTGGCCATACTCCTGAGCTTATCATTGTCTCCTTTAGCCTCTGTTGATTAAATCTCACCCTTGCAAGTTCCTGCTCTTCAAATATCTTGCGAGCTTCATTAAAGGTTTTAATTTGTGGGTTGAGTAATGGGGGTGTGGAACAGAGGTAACTGAGCTTTTCTTGGGTGCATATATCATAGTCAAGTCTGTCCTTATGCCTGGCTTCCCTGAACATTCTGCTTTCATTGAACTCTTTGTGAAATGTACCATGTCTAGCATCCAACCTATGGAGAAGCTCTCTTTGCTGAGCTTGCTCTTTCCTTAGTTGAGCTTGTTCTTGTATTACTTTCTCCATGGCTTTTTCATGTTCCACAGTTGAATTGTTGATGGCTTCCTGCATCTTGGCATATTGTTCTTGTTGTCGTTCCATCATGTGTGCTTGGTATTCATTTTGTTGGTTCATCCATTGAACTTGAACCCCTCTTTGTTGGTCCATCAACTGCCAAAGGTCCCTTTGTTGCTGAGCTTGTTCCTCTTGCTTCTTTGAATTTGTGAATATTGCCCAGAGATTCCTTCCAAAGCGGCTTGGAGTTGATTCATGTTCAAGGTATGAGGTTCTTCCATTTCTTGAGGCTCCTCCTCTTGTCTTGCTTCTTTCCTTTTCTTCCTTCTTGCTAAGGTTGCCTTTCCAATTGGGTTGTGGTGATGAATTCCAACCTTTCTCGAGTAAGAGGTTTTCCAACAGAGACCACATCAGTTTCTCCAAATTCTTCTAGAGGCACTCCAGCTTCTTCACATAGGCACAGAATAGTACTAGGGTATCCTAGCCAGCTGTCCTGTTTGACTTTTTGAGCTATGTCAATGATGTTCTTGGCTATAATGTCTCCAACATTGATTTCCCCTCCTTTCATTATACAATGGATCATTATTGCTCTATTCACCGTTACCTCAGAATTATTTGAAGTGGACATCAATGATCTCCTCACTATGTCATGCCATCCTTTTGCTTGAGGTATGAGATCACCTCTCCGAAGTTTGAGTGGTTGTCCATGTGAATCCAACACCCAATCCGTGCCTACTCTGCATAAGTCACTTACCACATCCATATATCTTGGGTCATTTTCAACCCTTTCTTCATAGCTAGCTCGTTTGAACTGTTTTGCCTTGACCTTTAGCACCCTGTTGATGGTGTCCGGGCTAAAATCAACAGTCACACCTCTTACATGACTCATGTATGGTTCTTCATCATCATATTCTCTTATCACATTAGTGTAGAACTCATGGATGAGAAGCATGCTCACTTCTTGAGGTTGGTCACAGAGAAGCTCCCATCCCCTTTTTCTGATTATTTTTTGTATTTCAGGGTATTCATCTTTTCTTAGCTTGAATGGTAACTCTGGAACAACATCTTTGCTTGACATCCAGCTGAAGATACGCTCGTTGTGTTTGGATTTGAATCTTCTTTGATCAAATTCATCTTCTCTCCTATCCCTTGATGATGAGGCCATTGAAATTCACTTGCAAGGGTTGAATCTTCCACACCAAACTTAGATGAATGCTTGTCCTCAAGCACAAGGAAAATGGTTGTGAATGGGAGAGATCTATGACAACAACGTGACTTAGGCAAGCTAGAAAATGATGGTGAGGGGAGGTGGAGTGTTTCGGTTATGTGAGGGGATGTAGTGCTCCATGAGTTTTGTTGGGTAAAGATTAGGCCTAAGGCAAGAATATAGGAAACATGGAATGAGTTGGGGGTGTAGTGTGACTTCGGGTGATGAAATGAGGTTATGGGGGTTAGAAGAATGAGTGATGAAGAGTGAGGTTTGATGAATATGGTTGAAGTATTTAAAGTGAACTTTGGTGGGGATGCATGATTCTAGTGAGTTCCGTGGTGCTATGCATGGCTCTAAGGGTTCGGTCATAGCATGGGGAGCATGCTTCCTTGTGCCCAATGCATGTTGAGTTGTTTTTCCCATGCACAAAGTTCAAGACTCATGTGACTTTCTCTTCCTTGTGTATCCGTGACCTCTCTCTCCAAGATTCCCCATCACTTCTTTCTTTCTTTCCTGCAACAAAATTCCAAAAGCTTGAGATTCTTAAAGTGACATTACTAGCTAACAACTTATGATGATATTCCTATGCAAAATTGACTAAACTAAAATTAAAATTTATGAATTGATTCCCTAATCTATTTTTTCTAGCATTAGTAATGTAAGTAAAGACACCAAACTTAGTTTGTGACTAAGTGTTCTATGGAATTAATTCCAAAGATAGCCACATCAAACTTAGTATTTTACCTACATTATATGCTATTTCACGTTTTTTTTTTATATAACTAAAATAGATGAATGTACTTTCATAGTCTAGCATTTTCGTGTATGTATGGACACCAAACTTAGTTTGTGGCTAAGTGTTGTAGAACACACTTTTGCCATTACTTCAAGATTGGCCACACCAAACTTAGTGCTTTGCATACACCATGTACTAGTCTACTTAATCATTATTGGTTACTAAAGTATGAAAATAAAAGACTCCCTGTGCATGGGTTGCCTCCCATGAAGCGCTTGTTTATTGTCCTTAGCTTGACACTGCAGCTTCTTTGCTCATGTTAAGAGTTGCACACTCTCTTCCTTGCTCCAGGGGCCACCAAAATAGTGCTTCACCCTATGTCCATTAGCTGTGAAGGTTTGTTTTGAGGCTTCATCAAGTAATTCGACATAGCCATGAGGTGATACTTTGGTGATGGTGTATGGACCAGTCCATCTAGACCTCAGCTTCCCAGGGAAAATCTTCAATCTTGAGTTGAATAACAACACCTTTTGGCCCGGTTCGAATGTTCTTTGAGAGATCCTCTTATCATGCCATCTCTTTGCTCTCTCTTTGTATATTTTGGCATTTTCATATGCCTCCAATCTGAACTCCTCAAGTTCATTGAGTTGTAGCAACCTCTTCTCTCCTGCTGCTTGAGCAACTAAATTCAGAAGTTTGGTGGCCCAAAAGGCCTTATGTTCAAGCTCCACAGGGAGGTGGCATGCCTTTCCATACACCAGCTGAAATGGAGATTTTCCTATGGGTGTCTTGAATGCTGTCCTATATGCCCAAAGTGCATCATCCAGCTTCCTAACCCAATCCTTCCTTGTTGTTCCCACAGTTTTCTCCAAAATCCTTTTTAGCTCTCTGTTGGCAAGTTCAACTTGCCCATTGGTTTGTGGGTGATATGGTGTGGCCACTTTGTGAGTGACACCATATTTGTGGAGTAAAGAATTTAGTTGCTTGTTGCAAAAGTGGCTTCCCCCATCACTTATAAGTCCTTTGGGCACTCCAAATCTAGTGAAGATGTTCTTCTAGAGGAATTGCAAGACCACGTTGGTATCACATGTGGTGGTGGCTATTGCTTCTACCCATTTGGAGACATACTCTACTGCTACCAAGATGTATTTGAATGTGTAAGATGGAGGAAAAGGTCCCATGAAATCTATTCCCCATAGATCAAAGAGTTCCACTTCTAAAATGAACTTCTGAGGCATCTCATTTTAATTTGACAAACCCCCTGTTCTTTGGCATTCATTGCAATGGCTCACAAACTCTCTAGCATCCTTGAAGATTGAAGGCCAGTAGAAACCACTTTGAAGGACTTTTGCAGCCGTTCTTTCAGCTCCAAAATGACCACCATAACTAGAGTTGTGACAATGCCATAGTATGTTCTTCATCTCACCCTCTGACACACATCTTCTTATCATTCCATCTGGGCATCTTTTGAACAAGAATGGTTCATCCCAGAAGAAGAATCTAGCCTCATGCAACAGCTTCTTAACTTGTTGTTTTGTGTACTCTTGTGGAATGATTCTTCCCGCCTTGTAGTTGGCCATGTCTGCAAACCAAGGGACATGTTGAATTTGCAAGAGGTGCTCATCTGGAAATTCTTCATTTATTGATGGAAGGTTGTCTTGGCATGTATCTTGTGGTAGCCTTGATAAGTGGTCAGCAACTTGATTTTCATTGCCCTTTCTATCTTTTATCTCAATGTCAAACTCTTGTAAGAGTAGCACCCATCTAATTAGCCTTGGTTTGGCATCCTGTTTCGACATAAGATACTTAATAGCAGCATGGTCAGTATACACTAAGACTTTAGATCCAATCAAATATTGTCTAAACTTATCAAAAGCATATACCACAGCTAGTAGCTCTTTCTCTGTTGTGGTGTAGTTTCTTTGAGCTTCATTCAATACCTTACTTGCATAGTAGATAACATGAAGCTTCTTTTCCTTCCTCTGCCCCAACACAGCACCAATTGCAAGGTTACTTGCATCACACATGAGTTCAAAAGGTAGTCCCCAACTTGGGGGTGTGATGATTGGTGCTGTGGTGAGCTTAGCCTTTAGAGTTTCAAAAGCATGTTTGCATTCATCATCAAAGATAAAAGGATTGTCTACCACCAGCAAATTGCTTAGTGGCTTTGCTATTTTGGAAAAATCTTTGATGAATCTCCTATAGAATCCAGCATGCCCCAAGAAACTTCTAACGGCTTTCACACTAGTTGGCAAAGGAAGTTTTTCTATAATTTCTACTTTTGCTTTGTCAACTTCTATACCCTTTCTTGAAATTTTGTGACCAAGAACAATGCCTTCGGGTACCATGAAATGGCACTTCTCCCAATTCAAAACTAAATTGGTTTCTTGGCACCTTTTCAAGACTAGGGTAAGATGATGCAAGCAAGTATTGAAAGAATCACCAAAAACAGAGAAATCATCCATAAAGACTTCAATAAATTTTTCTACCATGTCTGAGAAGATTGATAGCATGCACCTTTGAAAGGTAGCTGAGGCATTACACAGTCCAAATGACATTTTCCTGTATGCAAAGACTCCAAAGGGACAAGTAAAGGACGTCTTCTCTTGATCCATGGGGTCAACCACTATCTGATTATACCCAGAATATCCATTAAGAAAACAGTAATAGGCATGGCCAGCCAACCTTTCAAGCATCTGGTCAATGAAAGGTAGAGGAAAGTGATCTTTTCGTGTGGCATCATTCAGCCTTCTATAGCCTATGCACATCCTCCACCCTGTCACTGTTCGTGTTGGAATAAGCTCATTCTTCTCATTAACAATGACAGTCATCCCCCCTTTCTTAGGTACTACTTGCACTGGACTGACCCACGGGCTGTCAGATATGGGGTAGATAATCCCAGCTTTACACAACTTCAGGACTTCCTTTTGAACAACCTCCTTCATTGTGGGATTCAATCTTCTTTGGGGTTGTACCACTGGTTTGGAATTCTCCTCTAAAAGTATCTTGTGCATGCATACAGCAGGGCTTATGCCTTTCAAGTCATCAATGGTCCATCCCAACGCCTCTTTGTGAGCTTTCAAAACCACAAGGAGCTTTTCTTCTTCCTCTGCATTCAATGTGGAATTGATGATCACTGGGAAGCTGTCCTTCTCACCAAGGAATGCATATTTAAGATGAGGGGGTAGTGGTTTCAACTCTTGTTGTGGTGCCTCTTCTTTCGTAGCTTCACTTGGTTCCTTTAATGCTTCCAATATGTTTCCTTCTTGTCCCTTGATGTTATGGACCTCCTCTTGTTTCATTTGATGGTTTGTGTCAAGCACTTCTTCAACCAAAGAGTCTACTACATCAATCCTCATGCAATTCTCTTTCTCAACAGGGTGTTGCATTGCTTTGAAGACATTTATGGTCATTTGCTCATCATGCACTTTGAAAATCATCTCTCCCTTTTCCATATCAATGATTGTTCTAGCTGTAGCCAGAAAGGGTCTACCAAGAATGACTGAATTGTTTCCCTCTTCATCCATGTCTAGGACCACAAAATCAGCTGGGAATATGAAGTTTCCCACCTTCACCAAGAGGTTCTCAACTACTCCATTTGGTATTTTGATGGATCTGTGAGCAAGTTGGAGTGACATCCTTGTGGGTTTAAGCTCTTCAATCATCATTTTCTTCATCATGGTGAGGGGCATTAGGTTAATGCTTGCTCCCAGGTCACAAAGTGATTTGTCAACGGCCATGCTCCCAATCGTGCAGGGTATGAGGAAGCTGCCAGGGTCTTTGAGTTTTGGAGGTAGCCCTTTTTGAATGATGGCACTACACTCTTGATTGAGAATCACCGTTTCTTTTTCTTGCCAACTTCTCTTCTTGGTGATCAATTCCTTAAGAAACTTTGCATATAATGGCATCTGCTCCAGAGCTTCTGCCAATGGGATGTTGATTTCAAGTTTCTTGAAGATTTCTAAAAACCTCGGGAATTGTTGGTCCTTTGCTCCTTTGTGTATCCTAGTTGGGTACGGAAGCTTGGGTACATAAGCTTTTACTCCTTCATTTTTGTTTTCTTGTTGTGGATTCACACTCCCATTGCTATCACGGTTGCTTCTTTGTCCGGGTGGGTTGCCTTGTGGCTTGACAGCTTCTTTGCCTTTGTTAGATGTTGAACCCTTTTCTTCATCTTGCCTTTCCACATGCACTTCCACTGTGTCTTGCTCTTTGGGTTTTATTGCTTCTTTATTCGAACTTTCACCAACTACCTTGCCACTCCTTAACTGCAGAGCCTTACATTCTTCTCTTGGGTTGGGTATTGTGTCACTTGGGAGAACATTGGTTGGACGCTCGGCTTGTTTGGCTAATTGTCCCACTTGTCTCTCAATATTCTTCATGATGACCTCATGTTCCTTGTGTCCCTTAGCTAAGGCTTGAGTGGTTTGAGCAAGTGCTTGCAAGGTTGCTTCAAGACTTGAGATTCTAGTTTCATGATGGTCAATTGGGGGTATGATGGGGGTTGATTGTTGTTGGAAGTTGTTGGGTGGATTAGTGTGGTAATTTTGTGAGTTGGATGATGGTGCAGAGAAGTTATTTTGGTGAGTTTGTGAATTATGATGGGGTGGTTGATATGTGTTTTGTGTTTTTCTATATTGGTTAGTGTTGTTGGCGTGGTGATTTTGGTTATTTGTGTTACGGGTTTGATTATGGTTGCTATTCTTTTGCCAATGGTTTTCACCCCACTTTAGATTGGGATGATTTTTCCAAGATGGATTGTATGTATCGCCATGGAATTCATCCTGAGAATTTGAAGTATTTTGCATATACTGAACTTGTTCTTGTGGTTGTTCAACAGTGGTCCCTTCACCTTGGTTCCATTCAAGTAATGGTTGATTTGTTGTGTTCACTGCTGCAAGTTGCAAACCATCCATTCTCTTTGTTATCATCTCCATTTGTTGTTGGATTTGTTGGTGCATTAACTTGTTTTGTGCCAAGATAGCATCAACACCTTCAAGCTCCATTACACCTTTCTTTGGGGTCGGATTGTGTTGCCTCTCTGATGAGTAGTAATATTGATTGTTTGCCACAATCTCAATGAGGTCTTGAGCCTCCTCTGCAGTTTTCATCATGTTGAGTGATCCTCCTGATGAGTAGTCTAGTCCCTTCCTTGCTTCTAAGCTTAAGACTTCATAGAAGTTTTGGAGCTTAACCCAATCACTAAACATGTCGGGGGGACATCTTCTCATTAGTGCCTTATATCTTTCCCATGCTTCATACAATGACTCCCCTTCCATTTGCCTGAAAGTTTGAACCTCTGTCTTCAACTTGATGATTCTTTGAGGTGGGTAGAACTTTGCTAGAAATCTGCCCATCACATCATTCCAATTGTTGAGGCTTTCCTTGGGGAATGACTCTAGCCATTGAGTGGCTTTGTCCCTCAAAGAGAATGGAAATAGTAACAACTTGTAGACATCTGGATGCACTCCATTTGTCTTCACTGTATTGCATATCCTCAGAAAAACAGATAGATGTTGATTTGGGTCTTCAAGAGGCCCCCCTCCATAAGAGCAATTGTTCTGTACCAAAGTGATGAGCTGAGGTTTCAACTCAAAGTTATGGGCATGAACATTTGGTGTAGCAATACTGCTCCCACAATGTCTTGGATCAGGGATAGTATACGAGGATAACACCCTTCTAGCTTGTCCATCATTATTGTTGACCCCTCCAGGAGGATTTTGCATCTCATCCTCCATGGTTTGATCTTCTTCCTCTGACTCCTCTTCACCAACTATTCCCTTTCCTCTTTCTGCTCTCCTTATCCTTCGGAGGGTTCTCTCGTCCTCAATATTACGCCTACTAGCTCCTGACATACACAAACAAAACCAAAATCACAAGTGAGACACTCTAGAACTAGAGTGGAATTGGGGTTAGTGAAACAAAGTATCAAACAGTTAGTGGGCTTAGCAAAAACACAAAAAAAAATGCTAAATCTAAACCACCTTTCACTTAATCGTTGTCAATCTTTTCCAATTCCCGGCAACGGCGCCAAAAACTTGATACGTAAAAATTTGATTTCACGTACAACCGGCAAGTATACCGGGTCGTATCAAGTAATAAAACTCACAAAGAGTGAGGTCGATCCCACGGAGATTGGTAGATTAAGCAACTTTAGTTAAATGGTAGATTTAGTCAAGCAGACATAGTTTTGATTTCATGAGCATTTTGATTTTTGAACATAATTGCAAGAATTTAAATGGCAAAGAATGTAAAGAACTAGAAGAGAGAAATAAAGTGAAAGTAAATAACGGAAACTTAAATTGCAAGAAACTTAAATGACATCAAAAGTAAATTGCAAGAAAATAAAGTGCTGAATTCTAAAGAGCAAAATAGTAAATAGCAAGAAATAAAGAAACAGAATGTAAATGACAAGAATAATAAATTGCAAGAGTGTAGAAGGGAATTGGGCAATGGGTATTCAAGCACTAAGAGCAAAAGAAATGAGAATTAATGATAGAGAGGATCATTAGGGATCAGAGATGCAAGTTTTCATGAATTGATGTTAATCAAATCCTTCTCAATCATGGGTATAGATCCATGGCAAGTGGGTAATTGAATCCCAATCTCTTGGTGATTCAATTTCTCTCAACATGACCAATTGCCACTCTCGTGATCTAATTGTTCATGAGAAGAGATGAAGCTCAAATCCAATCCAGCCACACAACTCCCATAATCTCAACCAAGGAGAGTTACATCTCACATACTAACCAAGGTGTATTGATTAAAGAAATCATGAAAGGATGAACTCTAAACTGAATTATGTGGCTCATTCCTCAAATTCACTACATAATTCATATAGATTAACCCCTCTCTCGATGGTGGTTGAATCTTTGAAGAACAAGAGTTCCCTCTTTAGATCAACCACTAGAATTGAGGAGGAAAAGATGAGTTCACCAATGCATTCCAACAAGCAGAGCTCTTCCCCCTAATGAAAGTGGGGTTTAGTGAGTCATAGCTCCAATTTCAACAACAATTGCCATAAACCAAAATTAAACTAAATGCAAAGAAAGATGAAGAAGAATAAGGAAATGCTTAAAGCTCAAGAGATGAAGAAGAGAAGTTCCAAGAAGAACCAAAAAATTGCTCTCCGGGTATCCTCCCGGAAGTGCTAAAAGAGTTCTCAAAATAAAGTGCTAAGAGTCTAAAATTCTAAGTGTCAAAAGTTGCCTAAAAGTACAAACTCCATCTCTATTTATACTAGTCCCAAAACTCTTTCAAAGATCTTGAATTGGGTTAGCAATGGGCTCCCTCTTTGTTGAATTCTTGGCTCAATTAGAAGAAGTGTTGCTAGACTTAGAAAGGAAGAGTTCATTCATCATGCTTCTGGCCCAATGGCCTGGCGTTTTTGTCAATAACGCTGGCCTTAATGCACGTTGGCAACGTGCATCACAATTTCCTGGGAGTGAACTTTCAGACTTGGGCGTTGCTAGCCCAAGTTGTTGCTAACAACTTGCTTTTCCTCTTCTTGGCTCTACTTTCATGCTAAATGTAGCCCAGAATTTGAGTGTCAACCTTCTGCTTTAATATGGACTATTATACATCATTGGAAAGCTCTTGATGTCTATTTTTCAATGCCACTGGAATCACCTCAATTGAATTTTCCTAGCTCAAGTTATGCTTCCTCAAAGAAGGTAAGGTCAAGCTGCCAAGTTGTTGCCAAAAACGCACCTATCCTCCCAAGTTGGCAACGTGCCCGTGCCTAGCCTCCCAAGGCAGAGACAGGAGGCTGGCGTTGTTGCCAAACACGCCTCCTTGCTAGCACGTTGGCAACGTGCTCATGCCCCCCTCCAGGGCTCATCTCTAGCCTTCTTGAATTTCAACTTCATGTTCTTGTTTTTAGGGCCTAAAGATGACTCTGGTTTGGCTTCAATTTTGTGCTCCACCATAGACTATTAAATATGGTTGGAAAGCTCTGAATGTTAGCTTTCCAACACAACTGGAAGCACTCAATTTGGATCTCTGTAGCTCAAGATATCTTCCATTGAAGGGGACATGGTCAGGCTGCCTTGTTGGAGTTGTTGTGGATAACGCCCCTATATTCCAAGTTAGCAACGTGCTACCTCCATTCTTCACCATTCAAAGCTTCCTGGCGTTGTTACCAAACACGCCAATGCTTTCTTGAGTTGGCAATGTGCTCGATGCTCTTTCCTAGCTCCAAACATTGCTTCCTACGTTACCATTGAACACGCCTATAGAAGCTGGCGTTGGCAACGTGGTTAGCAGCTCTTCCCGGCGTTGGCAACGTGGTTGGCACCAAGACTTGGCGTTGGCAACTTGATTGGCACCAAGACTTGGCTGGCAGCACGTCCTGGCGTTGGCAACTTGGCTGGCAGCACGTCCTGGCGTTGGCAACTTGACTGGCAGCACATCCTGGCGTTGGCAACTTGGCTGGCAGCACATCCTGGCGTTGGCAACTTGGCTGGCAAGGCTTCCTGGCGTTGGCAACTTGGCTGGCACCCAAGACTTGGTGCCTAGCCAAGCAACCATTTCTGGCGTTGCCAAGGAACACGCCAATGATAGTGGCATTGGCAACGTGCTCGAGGTTGTTTCCTATGGTGCCAAAGTTGCTTGGTGTTGCCTTGAATAACGCCTATAGTTCTTGGCGTTGGCAACGCCCTCGAGCTCCTCTTCAAGGCTTCATTCTTGTTGCTTGGCGTTGCCTTGAATAACGCCTATGGTTCTTGGCGTTGGCAACGCCAGCTTCTTCTCCTCTTGGGCCAAGCTCACTCATGTGCGTTGCCTTGAGACACGCCAATGAAGTAGCACGTTGGCAACGTGCTCGAGCTTCTTGGCTGGGCAAATTCTTCTAGCTTAGCGTTGCCTTGAACAACGCCTCTTCATTCCCACGTTGGCAACGCCCTCGAGCTCTCCTTGGCTCAGCTATTTGCTTGCCTGGGCGTTGCCTTCAAACACGCACCATTTTCTTCAAGTTAGCAACGCCAACATTTGCTTCTCCAGGGCTGCCTGGCGTTGCCTCCAACAGCGCAGCCTTTCTCCAAGTTGGCAACGCCAACTTCTCTTCCAAGGCTGCCTGGCGTTGCCTCCAACAACGCAGCCTTTCTCCAAGTTGGCAACGCCAACTTCTCTTCTTCTTGCCCAGCTTGCATCTTTCTTGCTTCCATGCTTTCTTGTTTCATCACCTATCATCAACAAAGGAAATAGCTTCAAAGTCTTACCAATTCATGCAATAAATTTCATGAGATTCATTCATACTCATTCATGTATGTATTCCTTAAATCATTTGCATGAATTTGGCTAGAATCAACATGTTCCTTGGTATTCTCATGCATGAAGACAAAACTCATAAAAGAGCTTGTTTATTTAGAGAAAATGAGTGAAATTAAGCTAAAACCAACTAAACTAACTAGCTAATATAGTAAATATGCACTTGCATCAGATGGCAACTCAAATCACTTATTTAGTATACATACAAAATAATGGAAAGAGTTTACCATGGTGGGGTGTCTCCCACCTAGCACTTTTATTTACTGTCCTTAAGCTGGACTTATGGGGAGCTTCTTATCAAGGTGGCTTGTGCTTGTACTCATCTTGGAACATCCACCAATGCTTGGTCTTCCAATAAGCTCCATCATTCAAGATCGATATCTCCAAGCTTTGATGGAGTTCTTCGCAAACCATGGGCTCCCAAAGTTTATCCTCATGTATGCCGGGATCCCATATCTTGTTTCTACACCCATCTTTAAGTTGATTATCATTATTCCATTTGGGTGGAATAGCCTTGGAATTCTCATTTAAGCAACCAAACAACATCCTAGACCCAAGCAATCTAGCTCTATACCAATTAAGCTTTGAGCATACAACCACAATGAACCTAGAATGATGTTTCCAACCACTAACCATCTCCCTTTTACTCTTAAAGCCACAAATACGTCTAAGTTGACCATCCATCTCAAGCAAACCATATTCAAAGGGAATAATAAAGCTTGAGTATAAGTAATTTACCCACTTGAATAAAAGAATGGATGGTGATGGCTTGGGAAGTGGTATCTCTAATGTGCTAGCACGCTCTACTCCCTTGCTTGCTTCTTTGTCAATCTCCACCTCTTCATAAACTTCTTTATTCTCAATCCTTTGTTCATCAACTTCATCTAACTCTTCTCCATCACTCAAGTCATAAATGGGAGGTTGAGAGAAATCTACCTCCACATCACTTTTAAATTCATTGGGAGAAGGTTTTTCAAATTCAAAGGATTCTTCACCAAGAAGATTGGATGCATGATCTTCATCACCAAGGGAACTCAATCCTTGCTTCATTCCCTCCAAGTCTTCATCCGAAATATGTTTTGGAGGTTGTACACTTTCCTCCTCAACATCAAATTCAATCTTCTTGGAGGTATGTTCTATGATTTTAGCTTCCCATGGAGGTTCCGCATCTCCTAGGTCTTCAACCACTTCTTCCTCTTCTTCGATGATCATAGGCTCCTCCAATTGCTCTAATACAAAATGGCATTCCTTATTCTCCACCAGAGTTTCCAACCTCTCCTTCATGCTATGCTTTTCAATTGATTCTCCACATGTGACCATGGGAGTGCTTTGAGTACTCAAGCATTGGGAGGCTAAGGTGCTTACTACCTTGGTCAAAGTGGCCACAAATTCTAGTGTCTCCCTTTGCATTTCTCCTTGCCCTTGAAGTATAAGGCTAAGGATTTCATCCATTGAGGATTGGGATGGATATGAGGGTTCAATGTCTTGGAGAATGGGTTCAGAATAGGAAGGTGGTTCTTCTTGGTAAAGATGTGGTGGTGTGTATTGAGATGGTACTTGGGAGTAGTAATCTTGGAATGGTGGTTCCATGTATGGTTCATGTATTTCATAAGGTGGTTGTTATCCTGGATATGGATTAGGGTCATATGAAGGTGGTTGGTAAGAAGAGGCTTGTGAGTATGGTTGACGGTTATGTTGAGGATATGGCTCATAGGCATATGGTGGTGGTTCTTGAAAGTCACAAGTGGATTCACCATATCCATTGGATTGGTATGCATCATAGAATGGCTCTTCTTCATAGTGCATTGGTGGAGGTTGTTGCCATGAGGATTGGTCATGTGCATATGGCTCCTCCCACCTTTGATTTTTGTCCCATCCTTGATACATATTCTCATTAAAGTTCTCATCACCTACAACATAGTTGTAATCACACTCATAGCCAAAGTGAGAATTCATAATGGAAAGAGAAAACAAAAATCAAAAGATAATAGAAAACGAGAGAAACAAAATTCTACAACTAGCAAATAAAGCAAAAAGCAAGATATTCACACTATTCACATATGCATAATAACCAATAACATAACACCATTGCAATTCCCCGGCAATGGTGCCATTTTGATGATTGGATTTTTGACGGTTTAGAATTTCACAAATGAAATCTCGTAGCAAGTATAGTTTCTAAACCAACACTAATCCTTTCATACAAAAAATTGTTTGTCACAAGTAACAAACCCCTAAAATTTATAAACCGAAGTATTCAAACCTCGGGTCGTTCTCCCTAGGAATTACAATAAAGTGTCTTGTTATTGGTTATGAGATATTTTGGGGTTTTTGAGATTTTAGACAAGAAATATAAATGGCAAAGAAAATAAACTAACAACTAATAAAGCTCTTAGCAAGATATGAGAACTAGAAGTCCTATCCTAGTTATCCTCTTCAATTGTGACCAAAAATTGTTCATTGCTACCACTTAGTTAACCTGTAACCATGGAGGAAAGTCAAGTGGATGAATCAATTTGATTCCTCAAGTCCTAATCAACTCTTAAAGAAAAGAATAGCTTTAGAGGCATTCAAATCAATTAGCAATCTCTAATTATCAATCAACAAAAGAGGTTGATAACTCAAGTGTCACTAATCACTCTACCTAAGCCAAGAGGAACAAAATCTAACTCATAACTAGAAGAGACATTTCATCAAACATATAAAAGGCAACAAAAGTAACAACATGAATCAAAAGAATTAAAGAGAGATCTACAACTACAAAAGTAAGAGATCAACAATAGGAAATCAAACAATTATGAAACAACAAAGAACTTACCAATTGCATTGAAGAAGAAATGTAGATCTACAAAAGGAAGTTCATAAACTACAACTAACAATACAAAGGAATTACAAGAGAAGAAGAATTCTACAACTACAAGAGAACAACTAAGGAAGGAAAAAGGAAAATTAAGAGAGAAGAAGAAGAAGTAGATCTAGATCTAAAACCTAATCCTAATCCTAGAGAGAAGTGAGAGCTTCTCTCTCTAAAACTAACTTTCCCTCCAAAACTAAACTAAACTAAACTAATGGTAACTAGATGTAAATTATGTTGATTTCCTTCAATCCTTGGCTTAAATAGCATCAGAAATGAGTTGGATTGGGCCCATAAGACTTTAGAATTCGCTGGCCACGTATTGCTTTAAGTGGATCATATGGCAGCAACAACGCGTGCACGTACAGTGCGCGTGCGCGTCACCATAGGTATAGCAACCATGGCAAATCTTATATCGTTTTGAAGCCCCAGATGTTAGCTTTCCAACGGAACTAAAACCGCATCATTTAAACCTCTTTAGCTTAAGTTATGGCTGATTAAGTGCGTAGAGGTTGGCTTGACAGCTTTTGTGATTCCTTCATTTCTTCGTGAGTTCTCCTTTTTTACATGCTTTTTCTTCATTCCCTTTATCCAATATTTGTCTCCTAAATCTGAAATCACTTAACAAACATATCAAGGCATCTAATGAAATCAAAGGTAAATCAAGATTAAACAATTAAGGAACTAAAAAGCATGTTTTCACTCTTAAGCACAATTAAAGGAGAATTTACAAAACCATGCTATTTCATTGGATAAATGGGAGAAAGGTTGACAAAACCCTCTAAATTCAACACAAGATAAACCCTAAATATGGGGTTTATTATTAAGAACTCTGGACACCTCTAACTGGGGACTTTAGCAAAGATGAGTCACAATCTGAAAAGGTTTACCCAGTTATGTGTCTCTGGCATTTATGTATCCGGTGGTAATACTGGAAAACAAGATGCTTAGGGTCACAGCCAAGATTCATAAAGTAACTGTATTCAAGAATCAACATACTGAACTAGGAGAATCAATAACACTATCTTAATTCAGAGCTCCTATATATGCCAATCATTCTGAACTTCACAGTATAAAGTGAGATGACAAAACTGTTCTGAAGCAAAAAGCTACTAGTCCCGCTCATCTAATTAGAGCTAAGCTTCATTGATATTTTGGAATTTATTGTATATTCTCTTCTTTTTATTCTATTTTATTTTCATTTGCTTGGGGACAAGCAACAATTTAAGTTTGGTGTTGTGATGAGTGGATAACTTATACGCTTTTGGCATTATTTTTAGGTAGCTTTTAATAGGTTTTAGTTGCCTTTTAGTATATTATTATTAGTTTTTATGCAAAAATCACATTTCTGGACTTTACTATGAGTTTGTGTGTTTTTCTGTGATTTCAGGTATTTTCTGGCTGAAATTGAGGGACCTGAGCAAAAATCTGATTCAGATGCTGAAAAAAGGACTGATGATGCTGTTGGATCGTGACCTCTCTACACTATAAGTGAATTTTCTGGGGCTACAAAGCCCAATTGGCATGCCCTCAATTGCGTTGCAAAGTAAACATCCTGGGCTTTCTAGAAATGTATAATAGTTCATACTTTGCCCGAGATTTGATGGCTCAAACTGGAGTCCAAACGCCACCTAGAGACCCTTTTCTGGAGTAAAACGCCAGAACTGGCACTAAAGCTGGAGTAAAATGCCAGAACTGGCACCCAAACTGGCGTTTAACTCCAGGAATAGCACAAGCACGTGAAAGCTAGGAAGCTCAGCCCAAACACTCATGATGAGCGGATATTTTATACGCTTTTTGGGGGTAATTTCATGTAGATTTTAGCATGTTTTAATTAGTTTTTAGTTAAATATTATTAGTTTTTAGGCAAAAATCATATTTCTGGACTTTACTATGAGTTTGTGTGTTTTTCTATGATTTCAGGTATTTTCTGGCTGAAATTGAGGGAGCTGAGCAAAAATCTGAGTTAGGTTGAAAAAGGACTGCTGATGCTGTTGGATCCTGAACTCCCTACACTCGGAATGGAATTTTTGGAGCTACAGGAGTCCAATTGGCGCGCTCTCAACGGCGATGGAAAGTAGACATCCAGGGCTTTCCAGCAATATATAATAGTCCATACTTTGCGCGAAGATAGACGACGTAACTTGGCGTTGAACGCCAAGTACATGCTGCTGTCTAGAGTTAAACGCCAGAAAAACGTCATGATCCGGAGTTGAACGCCCAAAACACGTTATAACTTGGAGTTCAACTCCAAGAAAGGCCTCAACTCGTGGATAGCTTTAGTCTCAGCCCCAGCACACACCATGTGGGCCCCAGAAGTGGATTTCTGCACCAATTATCTTAGTTTACTCACATTCTGTAAACCTAGGCTACTAGTTTACTATTTAAACAACTTTTAGAGATTTATCTTGTACCTCATGACATTTTCAGATCTGAATTACATACTTTTTGACGGCATGAGTCTCTAAACTCCATTGTTGGGGGTGAGGAGCTCTGCAGCGTCTCGATGATTTAATACAATTCCTTTGTTTTCCATTCAAACACGCTTGTTCTTATCTAAGATGTTCATTCACGCTTAATTATGGAGGAGGTGATGATCCGTGACACTCATCACCTTCCTCAATCCATGAACGTGTGCCTGACAACCACCTCCGTTCTACATCAGATTGAATGAATATCTCTTAGATTCCTTAATCAGAATCTTCGTGGTATAAGCCGGATTGATGGCAGCATTCATGAGAATCCGGAAAGTCTAAACCTTGTCTGTGGTATTCCGAGTAGGATTCTGGGATTGAATGACTGTGACGAGCTTCAAACTCCTGAAGGCTGGGCGTTAGTGACAGACGCAAAAGAATCAATGGATTCTACTCCAACCTGATTGAGAACCGACAGATGATTAGCCGTGCTGTGACAGAGCATAGGAACGTTTTCACTGAGAGGATGGGAAGTAGCCACTGACAACGGTGACACCCTACATAGAGCTTGCCATGGAAGGAGCCTTGCGTGTGTTGAAGGATTTCAAGGAAGAGTCGAAGTCAGAGGACAAAGCATCTCCAAAACTCCAACATATTTCCTATTACTGCACAACAAGTAACAATTTGATTCTCTCTTATTTTTCTTACAATTTTAAATACTTTGACTTCTTACAATTAAATCCAAATAACCTTATTGGCTTCCTGACTAAGATTAATAGAATAAACATTGATTGCTTCAAACCAATAATCTCCGTGGGATCGACCCTTACTCACGTAAGGTATTACTTGGACGATCCAGTGCACTTGCTGGTTAGTTGTGCGAATTACAAATTCGTGCACCAAGTTTTTGGCACCGTTGCCGGGGATTATTCGAGTTTGAACAACTAAAGGTTTATTTTATTTCTTAGATTAGGAATAATTTATTTTTATTGTTATAGATTCATTAAATCTTGATAGGATAGTTTCTTTTCAAAAATTTCTTTTCAAAATTTATTATTTTTCTTAATTAATTGCTAATTTTCGTGAGTTTAGTGTCTTGTTCTAAGTTTGGTGTCAATTGCATATTTTATATTTTTTTTTAAAAAAAAATTTCGACTTGTGTTCTTTGTTCTTCATTGATCTTCAAGTTGTTCTTGTTCATTTTTCTTGTTTGATCTTGAGTTTTTCTTGTTTTGTGTCTTTTCTTGTTTTTTCTTGTGCTTTTTCAAAACATTAACTTTCAAAAATTATACTTTTATCCACAAAAATAATACATCTTTAAAATACATTACATTTTTAGCTCAGTTGGTTATAGCGTTGGCTTATGTTCTTGATAATTGGGTATCCCCTTTGGAATCTTTTTCAAAAATAATTTTTTCTTTGATTGAATCTTGTGCCAAACTCTAAGTTTGGTGTTTTCTTGTTAATTTCTCTTTAATTTTCAAAAATTTATCTTGTCTTTCTAAAAATTTTAAGTTTGGTGTTCTTTTTTTTTATTCTTGTGTTCTTGTGAATCTTCAAGGTGTTCTTGAGTCTTTCTTGTGTTTTGATCTTAAAATTTTTAAGTTTGGTGTTCCTTGGTGTTTTCCCTCCAAAATTTTCGAAAATAAGGAGCATTAGATCTAAAAATTTTAAGTCTTGTGTCTTTTATGTGTTTTTCTCTTTCATCATAAAATTCAAAATTCAAAAAAAAATATCTTTTCAAACTAATTTTAAAACTATATTTTCGAAATTTTTATATAAAAATTCAGATTTCAATTTCAAAATTTTTCAACTCTTATCTTTTTAATATATATTTTATTATCTTTTTCAAAAATTTTATTCTAACCACTTTCTCCTTTTCCTCAAATTTTTCGAAAATCTTCAAAAAAAAATTATTTTCATTTTTTCTATTTCATTTTTACTTGTTCTATTTTTATTTTATTTTTATAAAATAAATTTTTATAAAATAAATAATATCAACATCCATACCATCTCTTTTATTCCATCATGGAATTAAGTGGGAATGAACAGTCCAGGAGGACTCTGGGGTCATATGCTAACCCCACTACTGCTTCATATGGGAGTAGTATCTGTATACCCTCCGTTGGAGTTAGTAGCTTTGAGTTGAATCCTCAGCTCATTATCATGGTGCAGCAAAACTGCCAGTATTCTGGTCTTCCACATGAAGAACCTACAGAGTTTCTGGCACATTTTTTGCAAATTGCTGACACAGTACATGATAAAAAAGTGGATCAGGATGTCTACAGATTATTACTGTTTCCATTTGCTGTAAAAGATCAAGCTAAGAGATGGTTAAATAACCAGCCTAAGAACAGCATAAAAACATGGAAGCAGCTGTCAGAAAGATTCCTGAATCACTATTTCCCTCCAAAACGGATGACACAGCTAAGGCTAAGCATCCAAGGCTTCAAACAAGGAGATAATGAATCTCTTTATGATGCCTGGGAGAGATACAGAGAGATGCTAAGAAAATGCCCCTCTAAAATGTTTTCAGAATGGGTGCAATTAGACATCTTCTACTATGGGCTTACAGAAAAAGCTCAGATTTCTCTAGACCACTCAGCTGGTGGATCTATACATATGAGAAAAACAATTGAAGAAGCTCAAGAGCTTATTGATACAGTTGCCAGAAATCAACATCTGTACCTAAGCAGTGAATCTTCCATGAAAGAAGAAGCTAAAACAGTAACTGCTGAACTCAGTCCGGTGGATCAGGCTAATGAATTTAATCAGCAATTAGAGTTTCTAACTCAGCAGCTAGCCGAATTCAAGGAAATATTACAGGAAACAAGAATGGCAAACAAGAATATGGAAGTGCAATTAAAGCAGACAGAAAAGCAACTGTCAAAACAAATAGCAGAAGAATGCCAAGCAGTTCAATTAAAAAGTGGGAAAACATTAAATACCTCACTTCAAAGCAGCAGAAAACCAAGAAATGAACAATTGGTTACTCAAAATCCCTCTGAGGACAGTCAGAGCCCAGAGAGGAATAAAGCTGGCGCTGAACGCCCAGACCATGCTCATTTCTGGCGTTCAACGCCAGAAACAAGCATGAATCCGGCGTTGAACGCCCAAAGGGAACATGGTTCTGGCGTTCAAACGCCAGTAACAAATGGGGAGATGGCGTCTAACGCCACTCCAGCTTCCACCCCTGGCATTCAAATGCCAGTGGGGGATCAGTCACATACAAGTGCTGATGACAACCCTTCTAAAAAGGCTTCCCAACCCACTTCTGTATGTAATAAACCTGCAGCAACTAAGGTTGAGGAATACAAAGCCAAAATGCCTTATCCTCAAAAACTCCGCCAAGCGGAACAGGATAAGCAATTTGCCCGCTTTGCAGACTATCTCAGGACTCTTGAAATAAAGATTCCGTTTGCAGAAGCACTTGAGCAAATACCCTCTTATGCTAAGTTCATGAAAGAAATCTTAAGTCATAAGAAGGATTGGAGGGAAACTGAAAAAGTTTACCTCACTGAAGAATGCAGTGCAGTCATTCTGAAAAGCTTACCTGAGAAGCTTAAAGATCCTGGGAGCTTTATGATACCATGCACATTAGAGGGTACTTGTACCAAGCAAGCTTTATGTGATCTTGGGGCAAGTATCAACCTAATACCTGCATCTACTATCAGAAAGCTTGGTTTAACTGAAGAAATCAAACCAACCAGGATATGTCTTCAACTTGCTGATGGCTCCATTAAATACCCATCAGGAGTGATTGAAGACATGATTGTCAAGGTTGGGCCATTCGCCTTTCCTACTGACTTTGTGGTGCTGGAAATGGAGGAGCACAAGAGTGCACCTCTCATTCTAGGAAGACCTTTCCTAGCAACTGGCCGAACCCTCATTGATGTCCAGAAAGGGGAAGTAACCTTGAGAGTCAATGAGGAGGAGTTTAAGTTGAATGTTGTCAAAGCCATGCAACATCCAGACACCCCAAATGACTGCATGAGTGTTGATATTATTGACTCTCTGGTAAGAGAGGTCAATATGGCTGAGAGTCTCGAATCAGAGCTAGAGGACATCTTTAAAGATGTTCAGCCTGATTTGGAGGAATCAGAGAAGATAATAGAACCTCTGAAAATCCCTCAAGAAGAGGAGAAACCTCCAAAACCCGAACTCAAACCATTACCACCATCCCTGAAATATGCATTTCTGGGAGAAGGTGATACCTTTCCTGTAATTATAAGCTCTACCTTAGAGCCACAGGAAGAGGAAGCACTAATTCAAGTGCTAAGGACACACCAGACAGATCTTGGGTGGTCCATCAGTGATCTTAAGGGCATTAGCCCAGCCAGATGCATGCACAAGATCTTACTGGAGGATGACGCCAAGCCAGTGGTTCAACCACAAAGGCGTCTGAATCCAGCTATGAAAGAAGTGGTGCAGAAAGAGGTCACTAAATTACTAGAGGCTGGGATTATTTATCCTATTTCTGACAGCCCCTGGGTGAGCCCTGTCCAAGTTGTCCCTAAGAAAGGTGGCATGACAGTGGTTTATAATGAAAAAAATGAACTGGTTCCTACAAGAACAGTTACAGGGTGGCGTATGTGCATTGATTATAGAAGGCTCAATACAGCCACCAGAAAGGATCATTTTCCTTTACCATTCATAGACCAGATGCTAGAAAGACTAGCAGGTCATGAATACTACTGCTTCCTGGATGGATATTCAGGTTATAATCAAATTGCAGTAGATCTCCAGGATCAGGAGAAAACGGCATTCACATGCCCATCTGGAGTATTTGCATACAGAAGGATGCCATTTGGCCTGTGCAATGCACCTGCAACCTTTCAGAGGTGCATGCTCTCAATTTTCTCTGATATGGTGGAAAAATTCCTGGAAGTCTTCATGGATGACTTTTCAGTATTTGGAGACTCATTCAGCTCCTGCCTTAACCATTTAGCACTTGTTCTAAAGAGATGCCAAGAGACTAACCTGGTTTTAAACTGGGAGAAGTGTCACTTTATGGTGACTGAAGGAATTGTCCTTGGGCACAAAATCTCGAACAAGGGGATAGAGGTGGATCAAGCTAAGGTAGAGGTAATTGAAAAATTACCACCACCTGCCAATGTTAAGGCAATCAGAAGCTTTCTGGGGCATGCAGGATTCTATAGGAGGTTTATAAAGGATTTTTCAAAAATTGCCAAACCTCTGAGCAACCTGCTAGCTGCTGACATGCCATTTATCTTTGATAAAGAGTGTTTGCAGGCATTTGAGACTCTGAAAGCTAAATTGGTTACAGCACCAATCATTTCTGCACCAGACTGGACATTACCATTTGAATTGATCTGTGATGCCAGTGACCATGCCATTGGTGCAGTGTTGGGACAAAGGCATGACAAGCTTCTGCACGTCATTTACTATGCCAGCCGTGTTCTAAATGACGCACAGAAGAATTACACAACCACAGAAAAAGAGCTACTTGAAGTGGTTTACGCCATTGACAAATTCAGATCCTATTTAGTAGGATCAAAAGTGATTGTGTACACTGATCATGCTGCTCTTAAATATCTACTCACAAAGCAGGATTCAAAACCCAGACTCATCAGATGGGTGTTGCTTCTGCAAGAGTTTGATATAGAAATAAGAGACAGAAAAGGGACAGAGAATCAAGTAGCAGATCACCTGTCCCGAATAGAACCAGTAGATGGGGCGTCCCTCCCTCTCACTGAGATCTCTGAAACTTTTCCGGATGAGCAACTCTTTGCCATCCAGGAAGTGCCATGGTTTGCAGACATTGCAAACTACAAGGCAGTGAGATTCATACCCAAAGAGTACAGTAGGCTGCAATCAAAGAAATTGATCACAGATGCAAAGTACTATCTTTGGGATGAACCATATCTCTTCAAGAGATGTGCAGACGGAGTAATCCGTAGATGTGTGCCTAAGGAAGAAGCGCAGAAAATTCTATGGCATTGCCATGGATCACAGTATGGAGGACATTTTGGAAGTGAGCGAACAGCCACAAGAGTCCTCCAATGTGGCTTCTACTGGCCTACTCTCTATAAAGATTCCCGAGCATTTGTACTTAATCGTGACAGTTGCCAAAGATCTGGCAATCTGCCTCACAGTTATGCCATGCCTCAACAAGGAATCTTGGAGATTGAGTTGTTTGATGTATGGGGTATTGACTTCATGGGACCTTTCCCACCATCATACTCAAACACTTATATTCTGGTGGCAGTGGATTATGTATCCAAATGGGTGGAGGCTATTGCAACACCCACTAATGACACTAAAACAGTGTTAAAATTCCTCCAGAAACACATCTTCAGCAGATTTGGTACCCCTAGAGTATTAATCAGTGATGGGGGCAGTCATTTCTGCAATAAACAACTTTACTCTGCTTTGGTTCGTTATGGAGTCAGCCACAGGGTGGCCACTCCATACCATCCTCAGACCAATGGACAAGCTGAAGTCTCAAATAGAGAACTCAAAAGAATCTTGGAACGGACTGTAATTAACCGTAGAAGGGATTGGGCAAGAAGCTTAGATGATGCTCTGTGGGCATACAGAACAGCATTCAAGACCCCTATAGGGACCTCTCCATACCAGCTCGTGTATGGAAAGGCATGTCACTTGCCAGTGGAACTAGAACACAAGGCCTACTGGGCAACCAGATTCCTAAACCTTGATGCCAAGTTAGCTGGAGAAAAACGATTGCTCCAGTTAAATGAGCTAGAGGAATTTAGACTCAATGCTTTCGAGAATGCAAAAATTTACAAGGAGAAAGCAAAAAGATGGCATGATAAGAAATTGTCATCCAGAGTCTTTGAGCCGGGGCAGAAAGTTCTGCTATTTAATTCTAGGCTCAAACTATTCCCCGGGAAATTAAAATCCCGGTGGAAAGGTCCATATGTAATTACAAGTGTATCACCATATGGATACATAGAGCTTCAGGATAATGACTCTAACAAAAAGTTCATTGTTAATGGACAAAGAGTTAAACATTATCTTGAAGGTAATTTTGAGCAAGACTGCTCAAAACTGAGACTTAATTGAAGCTCAGTAATAGTCCAGCTAATGACATAAAAGAAGCGCTTGCTGGGAGGCAACCCAGCCAATCACAAAATTTAATTTTATTTGTTTTTCTAATTGATTAAGTTTTACAGGTAGATGCTAGAGTATCTTCAAAAGCTGAAATAGCAATTGATTGAAGTCACAGAGTTACAGGGAAATTTGGAAAGCTTACTGGCATCAAAAAGCCAGTAAGAAACGTTTTGAGCGTTGAACGCCCAAAAGAAGCACCCACTGGGCGTTCAACGCCAGTAAGGGTAGCCATCTGGGCGTTAAACGCCAGAAAGGAGCATCTTCTGGGCGTTAAACACCAGAAAGAAGCACCTTCTGGGCGTTTAACGCCAGACTGTTAGCATCCTGGGCATTCAGAAACACGCCCAGTGACAAAGGACTTCCTGGCGTTCAACGCCAGAAAGAAGCATCAGCTGGGCGTTGAACGCCCAGGAGAAGTAGCATTTGGGCGTTAAACGCCCAAAACATGCATCGTTTGGGCGTTTAACGCCAGGATGGTGGGGAGGAGGTAATATTCGTTTTTCTTTATAATTTTTCTAAATTTTTATGTTTCAATTCATGATTTCTTGCATAAACATGTTTCAAAATGTCATCTTTCAATTCCAAAATTTTTAATCCTAATTTCTAAAAACACTAATTTCTAAAATCCCTTTTTCAAAAATTATCAAATATATCTTAATTCATAAACCCAAATCTTTTTCCAATCCAAATCTTTTTCAAATCTTTTTCAACTCATCATATCTTTTGGATTTCGAAATTGCCTCTCCCTCTATTCCTCTCCTGTCCTTTCTTTTGCTTGAGGACAAGCAAACCTCTAAGTTTGGTGTGAGTTGCCATGATCACTGAGCTAAAACTCATCAAGATCATGGCACCTAAGGGAACAAGAAGAGCAAGGATGTGAACTGAAGGAACTAAAGCGTCAGAAGTTATTCCTTGAAGGACCAAGCACCCCACAGACTAGAGGAACATCCACTTCCCAAAAATACAGGTTGTTAAGTTCTAATTTTAAGCTTTAACTCTGTGATAGTATTTTTATAAAAATTTACCTTAGAAGTTATATAGGAGTAGTAGTAATTAGCATATCTATTTTGATTTTATTTTCAATTAAGTTATAATTTATTTTTCTCATCATCATCAAACATGAATAAAATAGTAGATTTTTAGAATAAAGAGGCAATAATTTTTTTCGAGTTCTTAATAAGAAAAATTCTTATTATTTATATGTGGTGGCAATACTTTTTGTCTTCTGAATGAATGCTTGAACAGTGCATATTTTTGATATTGAATTTTATGAATGTTAAAAGTGTTGGCTCCTGAAAGAATGATGAACAAGAGAAATGTTATTGATGATCTGAAAAATCATGAAAGTGATTCTTGAAGCAAGAAAAAGCAGTGAAAAAGCAAAAGCTTGTGCGAAAAAAAAAAGAGAGGAATAAAATAGAAAGAAAAAGAAAAAGCAAGCAGAAAAAGCCAATAGCCCTTAAAACCAAAAGGCAGGGGTAAAAAGGATCCAAGGCTTTGAGCATCAATGGATAGGAGGGCCCAAGGAAGTAATTCCAGGCCTAAGCGGCTAAATCAAGCTGTCCCTAACCATGTGCTTGTGGCATGCAGGTCCAAGTGAAAAGCTTGAGACTGAGTGGTTAAAGTCGTGATCCAAAGCAAAAAGAGTGTGCTTAAGAGCTCTGGACACCTCTAACTGGGGACTTTAGCAAAGCTGAGTCACAATCTGAAAAGGTTCACCCAGTCATGTGTCTGTGGCATTTATGTATCCGGTGGTAATACTGGAAAACAAAGTGCTTAGGGCCACGGCCAAGACTCATAAAGTAACTGTGTTCAAGAATCAACATACTACACTAGGAGAATCAATAATACTATCTGAATTCTGAGTTCCTATGGATGCCAACCATTCTGAATTTCAAAGGATAAAGTGAGATGCCAAAACTGTTCAGAAGCAAAAAGCTACTAGTCCCGCTCATCTAATTAGAATCTGAGCTTCACTTGAAACTCTGAGATATTATGGTTTCTTAATTTCTTTTCATCCTATTTTATTTATCTAGTTGCTTGAGGACAAGCAACAGTTTAAGTTTGGTGTTGTGATGAGCGGATATTTTATACGCTTTTTGGGGGTAATTTCATGTAGATTTTAGCATGTTTTAATTAGTTTTTAGTTAAATATTATTAGTTTTTAGGAAAAAATCATATTTCTGGACTTTACTATGAGTTTGTGTGTTTTTCTGTGATTTCAGGTATTTTCTGGCTGAAATTGAGGGAGCTGAGCAAAAATCTGAGTTAGGCTGAAAAAGGACTGCTGATGCTGTTGGATCCTGACCTCCCTACACTCGGAATAGAATTTTTGGAGCTACAGGAGTCCAATTGGCGCGCTCTCAACGGCGTTGGAAAGTAGACATCCAGGGCTTTCCAGCAATATATAATAGTCCATACTTTTCGCGAAGATAGAGGACGTAACTTGGCGTTGAACGCCAAGTACATGCTGCTGTCTAGAGTTAAACGCCAGAAAAATGTCATGATCCGGAGTTGAACGCCCAAAACACGTTATAACTTGGAGTTCAACTCCAAGAAAGGCCTCAACTCGTGGATAGCTTTAGTCTCAGCCCCAGCACACACCATGTGGGCCCCAGAAGTGGATTTCTGCACCAATTATCTTAGTTTACTCACATTCTGTAAACCTAGGCTACTAGTTTACTATTTAAACAACTTTTAGAGATTTATCTTGTACCTCATGACATTTTCAGATCTGAATTACATACTTTTTGACGGCATGAGTCTCTAAACTCCATTGTTGGGGGTGAGGAGCTCTGCAGCGTCTCGATGATTTAATACAATTCCTTTGTTTTCCATTCAAACACGCTTGTTCTTATCTAAGATGTTCATTCGCGCTTAATTATGGAGGAGGTGATGATCCGTGACACTCATCACCTTCCTCAATCCATGAACGTGTGCCTGACAACCACCTCCGTTCTACATCAGATTGAATGAATATCTCTTAGATTCCTTAATCAGAATCTTCGTGGTATAAGCCGGATTGATGGCAGCATTCATGAGAATCCGGAAAGTCTAAACCTTGTCTGTGGTATTCCGAGTAGGATTCTGGGATTGAATGACTGTGACGAGCTTCAAACTCCTGAAGGCTGGGCGTTAGTGACAGACGCAAAAGAATCAATGGATTCTACTCCAACCTGATTGAGAACCGACAGATGATTAGCCGTGCTGTGACAGAGCATAGGAACGTTCTCACTGAGAGGATGGGAAGTAGCCACTGACAACGGTGACACCCTACATAGAGCTTGCCATGGAAGGAGCCTTGCGTGTGTTGAAGGATTTCAAGGAAGAGTCGAAGTCAGAGGACAAAGCATCTCCAAAACTCCAACATATTTCCTATTACTGCACAACAAGTAACAATTTGATTCTCTCTTATTTTTCTTACAATTTTAAATACTTTAACTTCTTACAATTAAATCCAAATAACCTTATTGGCTTTTTGACTAAGATTAATAGAATAAACATTGATTGCTTCAAACCAATAATCTCCGTGGGATCGACCCTTACTCACGTAAGGTATTACTTGGACGACCCAGTGCACTTGCTGGTTAGTTGTGCGAATTACAAATTCGTGCACCAACTCACCAAGTGGGCCCCGGAAGTTGATTTCTGCACTCTCTGCATCTAGTTAGTCATTCTCTGTAAACCTAGGTTACTAATCTAGTATAAAAACTACTTTTAGAGATTCATTTTGTAACTTATGACATTTTTACATTTCTTATTGTACCTTTGACGGCATGAGTCTCTAAATCCCATGGTTGGGGTGAGGAGCTCTGATGTGTCTCGATGAATTAATGCAATTACTACTGTTTTCTATTCAATCGCGCTTGCTTCTGTTCTCATATATTCACTCGTACTTCAATGTGATGAATGTGATGATCTGTGACACTCATCACCATTCTCAACTTATGAATGCCTGCCTGATAACCACTTCCGTTCTACCTGCAACAGCTTGAGTGTGTATCTCTTGGGCTCCTGATTCACGAGTTTGATTGTCTCTCCTGACAACCGAGCATTCAATTCCGTGAGATCAAAACCTTCATGGTAGAGGCTAGAATCAATTGGCAGCATTCCTAAGATCCGGAAAGTCTAAACCTTATCTGTGGTATTCTGAGTAGGATCTGGGAAGGGATGACTGTGATGAGCTTCAAACTCACAATTGTTGAGCGTAGTGACAGTGTGCAAAGGGAGCAATGGATCTTATTCCAACACAAGTGAGGACCGACAAATGATTAGCCATGTACATGGACCATTTTCACTGAGAGAACGGATGGTAGCCATTGACAACGGTGATCTACCAACATACAGCTTGCCATGGAAGGAGCCTTGTGTGTTTGAAGATGAAGGCAGTAGGAAATCAGAGATTTAGAGGGCAAAGCATCTCTGAAACCTCAACCTGGTCTCCATTACTGCATAACAAGTATTGTTTATTCCATGCTCTTTTATTTTCTTACAAATAAAACTAAGAATTATTATTGATATCCTAACTAAGAATAATAAGATAACTATAGCTTGCTTCAAGCCGGCAATCTCCGTGGGATCGACCCTTACTCACGTAAGGTATTACTTGGACGACCTAGTGCACTTGCTGGTTAGTTGTGCGGAGTTGCAAAGTGTGATTGCAAATTTCGTGCACCAGTGGTGATCCTTGCCTTTGTAAACCTTGGGCCGCCCTTTTTTGTTGTCGTACTTTACTGTTTGCTGGTTTGCTTTTGTTTTCTGTTTCTGGTCGAGGTTCTTGGTAATGACATTCTATTCATTTTCTTGTTGTAGGTGTAGTTTCTATGTCTTCTTGTAGAAATATTGTTGAGATGTCCACAAAGATCCCTCCTGGTATGGTTGACTAGCTAGATTCCATAGTGTTAATGTGTGTTACTGTAGGGGACTCGGAGTATTGTGAGAAGTTTAGGAGGTTTCATTGGATCTGTGGAAATAGGGAGGATGAAAAAAACTACAAGCTGTTGTCACCTGACCCTGAGGAGAGGGTCAGTTTCCCTCCCTTAAGTCGGGCAGAGCGTCCCTTCTTTTATGCTTATGACTGCTTCTTTACCAAATTAGGTACCACCCTCTCTCTTTTTCTTTATCTGTTTGTGATGACTAAACCGGGGATGGCCAAGAAGAAGGCTTCTTGGATATCTTTCTGGGCTACTCAGGGAAAGAAAGTCTTTTCTATTTTTGATTATTCTTTCCACAATTTCAAAAATTTTTATTTCAAAGTTTGGGCTATTGGGAATGTTCACCTCTTCTTTCTAAATGAGAACAATGAACCAACCTTCCCTCTTTGGTGGCAAAAGGACCCTGTAGTTCTTAAGTATCCTTTAGAGAGTCTTGATGAGGTGGAGAGGGCCTTCGTGGGTGTTTTGGAGGAGCACTGGGGGGAGCCTCCTCATCTGGATACTAAGAGGTTTTTAGGGGATCATTCTCTTCCCCGTTCCGAGCTAGGTAGTGTCTGACTTCTTTTTCTAAAAAATTTTCATTTGTTTGCCATGGTCTTGTCGTTATCCATTGTGTGGTTGTTTTTGTGGTTTCTCTTTTTTCAGAGATGGTGTCAAGCTCTGATTCGATGAAGAATTTACGTAAGGCCAAAAAGGTGGTGGTTGCCTAGAATTTGCATAAGAAGACGTCGGGGTAAGGTTCTTCCCAACTCCCGCCGAAGAAGCCGAACTCGGGTCCTCAAGGACCAATGAAGATTATCCCAACTCCTCAAGTTCGGGTGGCCTCTGTTAATCTGCCTCTTTCAACTTCTGGTGCTACCTCTTCTCCTTCTTCCTCTGGGCCTTCTCCCAAGAGGCCGAGCACTGCTGGTGCTTATGATCTTAATGACAAGGACTTTGATGGCGTGGCCTTTGCTACGGAGCATATCGCCCCGTATGTCTTCGTTCCTACTGATGATGTGTCCATTCTTCACCATCTTGATTTCATATCGAGTAACAGCATCCGAATGGCCAACCTTAGTGCCGCTTTGTCTAGGGATTTCAAGAAGTCTCATATCCATGCTACAAGTGCCTTTCTTGAGAAGGCCAAGGCTGATTATGATAGGGTAGAGGGGTTGAGGCTTGAGCTGGAGGCAAAGAATGTCGGGCTAGAGCTCGCTGCAGAGAAGGAGATGGCCCGGGCTACTGCTGCGGAGGCGGCTGCCAACTTGGCTGAAGATATTGCGAAGAAGGCTAACGAGAGCTATACCCGGACTTATGGTGAGGTTTTGGAGGTTAAGAAAAAACTCCAGTCTTCTTATGATGATTATGCCGAGCTGCAAGGTCATGTAGTGAATGGCATGACTGCCTTGTATGAGAATTTGAAAGCTCAGCTCCGGGTTCTTGCTCCTGATGTCGATCTTACTTTGTTTAGTATGGAAAATGTTGTTGAAGATGGTAAGATCGTGCCGGCCCCTGATGATGACGAGAATCCTGCCCTGGAACCTTCTGCCAAAGCTTCTTCTGTTGAGCCGTCCCGACCCGAGGCCGATCCCGACGTGGAGATCTTAAATGGCCCTGATGGTGTTGTTGGAGCTATCCCGATCTCAGTCATTCCCCCTGCTCCTTAGGACATGGCGACAGGAGCGAAGCTGGACCCCGTGTGACTTTCTCTTTTTATCTCACTCTAGATTATGTATTGATATGGTTCGACTTATGGACCTCTGAACTCTTGGTTTTGTAATACTTTTGGATGATTCTCTGATACTTTGTGGTTCCTTTCTAGCAACTTTTAGTTTCTAATAAAAACACTTTCACTCTTAGGTTTCCGTTTCAAATAACCTTTAAGTTTATAATGTTTTAATCTTTCGAGACTTTGTGTTAATTGTTCTAGTGGCGCGCTGACCTGATTTTAGCAAAATGCTTTTATCTTTAGGTCGTTTCTTTAACCTTTTAGGGCTTTTTGTCTGGGGATGGTTTTCCGACCATGCCTTAGAATTGGGTGTTTTCCCGACCAGTATCTTCTCTAGCGGTCTCGAGGTAGTGTTTGTTTTATGAACTTCTACCTTTGCTTCTTGGGCTGCGCCCTTTCTTAGTTGTGCTGACAACCTTTACTTTTTCTTTGGCGATGTCATCCTTGTGGCTTGTTGGTTGGTGTTCTAGGCTTTTAGTTGGTCTCCAATAACTTTTTAGGTAGGTCTCTTCTTTGAACTTCTTACCTTTTTAGCTTATTTGGACGACCTTTTTTAGCCTTTGTTCGGATTTGATTGCTTACGCTTTTTTAAGTGGCATCCTTTTCGGACTCCTACCCTAGGTTTTTCAACCTTTTTTACCTTTGCGTGGTGTTGTTCCCTTTTTAGTGATCCTTTAGCCAGTCCGACTTCTCTGTCGAGACTTTTTAAGTTATTTTTAGTAACTCAATTTTTTATCCGACCTCATCAGGTCGCTTTATACAGGTTACTTTTATAAATTCTTGCATTAATTTGAGTTTTATCGCTTCACCTTGCCGACCTTTGTGGTCGGGTGATGAATTTACGTTTTGTCGAGCCTAAATTAATTCGCCTTGGTAGGAAACTTTTTAGGGAATCTGTAATTTTAAAAATAAAATGTAATGAAAAAAGAACGTAAATAAGAGTATGTACATGTGTGGGGTTACCCTGTAAGTCGGGCCGCTTTTGGGTCTTGTTGACGAACGGAAATTGTCTATCGGTAAAGAATTTCACAATTGAAATCTCGTTGCAAGTATAGTTCTAAACCAACAAACAATTCCTCAATCAAAAATTTGTTTGTCATAAGTACAAACCCCAATAAAATAACTGAGAGTATTAATCCCGAGTCGTTCTCCCTAGGAATTACAATGAAGTGCTTTATTATTGGCTATGGAGGAGTGTTTTGCGGTTTTTGTAATAAGAAACAAGAATTGTAAATAGCAAAAGAAATAAGCTAATAACTAAGAAAGCTCTTGGCAAGGGATGAGAACTAGAAGTCCTATCTTCATTATCATCATCAATTGTGATAAGAATTGTCCATTGCTCCCACTTAGTTCACCTCTAACTATGAAGGAAAGTCAAGTGGATACAATCAACTTGAGTCCACAAGTCCTAGTTAAATCCTAAGGAAAGACTAGCTTTAATGGCATTCAAGTCAACTGGCAACTTTTAATTGTCAATCAACAAAAGAGTTTGATAATTCAAGAGTCTCCAATTGCTTAACTCAAGCCAAGAGAAGAGAAATCTAACTCATAACTAAAAGAAACATTTTATCAAACACCTAGTGGGTAATAAAAGTAAACATCATAAATTCCAAGAATTAAAAGAAGCTGTAACTACAAAAGCAAGAGATCAACAATAGGAAACTAGAGCAAATATAAAAAGACATGGAAATCATAATTTGCATTGAAAAAAATGCGGATCTACATAAGAGTTCATAAACTAAAATTGAAAAATAAAGGAAACAACAAGAGAAGTAAAATGCTAGAACAAGTAAAGATAAAAGGAAAATTAAAGCAAAAGAAGTAGTAGATCTAGATCAAAAAGGAAAATAAGACTAAGAACCCTAATCTAGAGATAGGAGAGAGCTTCTCTCTCTAGAATTCTACATCTCTCTCTCCAACTAAAAATGTATGAATGGTCCCCCCTTGCCCCCCCTTGAGTTCTGCATGTAATAGCCTCAGAAATGAGTTGGATTTGGGTTGGGCAGCTCAGAAATCGCCCCCAGCATTTTCACTTTAATGAGGTCACGTGTGAGCAGCGACGCATATGCGTGGCCCATGCATGCGCGTCGATTGGCATTTTCTTCTCACGCTTACGCGTCATTTCACGCGTACACGTCGCCATGCGACTTCACATTCACGTGTGCGCGTCGATGTATGCACTCCAAATCCTTGTTTTCTCTTCACTCCTTTGATCCACTCCTAGCCTCTTCAACCTGAATTCACTAACAAACACATCAAGACATCTAGTGGAATCAAAGGTGAATTAAAATTAACCAATTAAAGGCCTAAAAAACATGTTTTCACTCTTAAGCATAAATTAGGATAAATTCATGAAACCATGCTATTTCATTGAATAAATGTAAGAATAATGGACAAAAATCCACTTAATTCAGCATAAAATGCACCATGAAATAGTGGTGCATCACTCATCCTGGTGCCTCATTAAAAAACCCTTTGGTGGGAAAAAGAGCACACCTTGGCTCAAGACCTTTCTCTAGCTATAGTACTTTTTTAGGTTACAGGTGTGCCAAGACCTCGGGAGCTCTCGCCCTTGGAGGTCGATCACCTTATAGTAACCTTTCTTTAGTACTTCTGTAACCCGGTACAGTCCTTTCCAATTAGCAGCTAGCTTTCCTTCTCCTGACCGTCTGGCTCCGACGTCATTTCATATTAGGATGAGGTTGTTGGTAGCGAAGCTTCGTTGGATTACCTTCCGGTTGTACCTTGAGGCCATTCAACGATTTAGGGCTTCCTCTCTGATCCGAGCTCTTTCTCGAATGTCTGGGAGCAGGTCGAGTTCTTTCCTTTGTACTCAGGAGTTGGCGTCCTCGTTGTAGAAGATCATCTTAGGGGATCTTTCGTCTACTTCTATGGGGATCATTGCCTCCATTCTATAAGCAAGTCAGAAGGGCGATTCGCCCGTGGTGGAGTGTGGGGTTGTCCGGTATGCCCATAGGACTTGGGAGAGCTCTTCAACCCAGGCTCCTTTTGTGTCCCACAATCGACGCTTTAACCCGACCAGTATGACTTTGTTGGCGGCTTCCGCCTACCCGTTGGCCTGTGGATGTTCCACTGAGGTGAACTGGTGCTTGATTTTTAGGTTAGCGACCAGGTTTTTGAAGCCCGTTGTCTGTGGTGATGGAATGGGGAACTCCAAATCTTGTGACAATGCTTCTATACAGGAACTTTTGACTTCTCTGAGCAGTGGCAGCAGCCAGTGGCTCTGCCTCAATCCACTTTGCGATGTAGTCTATTCCTACAATGAGGAATTTGACTTGCCCTGATTCCTGGGGGAATGGTCCGAGGAGGTTGAGCCCCCACTTTGCGAATGGCCAGGGTGAGGTGAGGCAGATGAGTTCTTCAGTCAGGGCGGCGTGGAAGTTGGCGTGCTTCTGGCATGGAGGGCATGTTTTGACGAACTCGGCTGCTGTTTTTTGTAAGGTCGGCCAGTAGAAGCCAGTTCGGGGCACTTTTTGGGATAGAGCTCGTGCCCCGAGGTGGTTGCCGCACATGCCGCCGTGAACGTCCTCCAAGACTTCTTTTGTGACAGAAATCAGAATACACTTTAAGAGGGATGTTGATATTCCTCTTCTATGCAAGACATCATGTATCAAGGTGTAGTATTGTGCCTCCCGTATGAGCCTCTTTGCGTCCTTCTTTTATGTGGTGAGTGTTTCAGACTTGAGGTAGTTGATTATGGGGGTCATCCACCCTTGGTCCTGGTCTGATATGTTTAGGACCTTCTCTTCCTCTGAGGTCGATGGCTTTTGTTGGGTTTCTTGGATGAGGCATCTATTATTGCCCCCTGGTTTGGTGCTGGCTAGTTTTAAAAATACATCGGCTCGGGCATTTTGCTCCCAAGGTATATGTCGGATCTCATATCCCATGAATTTCCTGAGCTGTTCTCTGGTTTTGTCTAGGTATTTTTTTATGGTGGGATCTTTTGCCTAGTAGCTTCCTTCTATTTGTGAGGTGACTACCTGTAAATCTCTAAAGATGGTAAGCTTTCGGGCTCTGACCTCCTTAGCCAGCTTCAAACCAACCAGTAGGGCTTCGTACTCGTTTTGATTATTTGAGGCAGGGAACTCGAACCTTAAGGAGAGTTCGAGTTGGATCCCTTGGTCGCTTTCTAGGATGACACCTGCTCCACCCCCGCTTTGTTTGATGAGCCATCAACATATAGGTTCCATTCAATAGGGTTCTTGGGGGTCGGTGTACTCTGCGATGAAGTCAACCAAGTACTGGGACTTGATGGCCGTGAGAGCTTCGTACTTGAGGTTGAATTTGGACAACTTGATTGCCCATTATATGATTCTTCCAGCCAAGTCAGTTTTCTGTAGGATGCTTTCATGGGTTGGTTGGTCTGTATTCTGATGGTGTGGACTTGAAAATATAGTCGAAGTAGCCGGGAGGTAAGTATGAGGGTGTAGGCAAACTTTTCTATCTTTTGGTAGTTTAGTTCTACCCTTTGTAAGGCCTTGTTGATGAAGTAGATGGGTTGTTGTCCTTTGTCATCTTCTCTGACTAGCGCTGATGCTATCGCCCGACATCCAACGGCGAGGTATAGTATTAGCTTTTCTCCCTGTCGAGGTCGGGTTAGGATGGGTGATTGCCCCAACAACATTTTGAAGTCTTGGAATGCTTGTTCGCATTCTTGGGTCCATTCAAACCTCTTTCCTTTCCTTAGTGTTGCATAGAAAGGGAGAGATCTTAGTGTCGACCCGGCTAGGAATCTAGATATGGCCGCTAGTCTTCCATTTAGTTATTGTACCTCTTTCACGCAGGTCGGACTTTTCAAGTTGAGTATGGCTTGCCATTTGTCTAGGTTTGCTTCAATGCCTCTCTAGGTAAGCGTAAACCCTAGGAATTTGCCAGCTTCTACCACAAAGGTACATTTTTGTGGGGTTTAGTCTCATCCCGTGCTTTCTTATAGTGCTGAATACTTCGGCGAGGTCGGGCAGCAGTGTTTATTCTTTTTGGGTTTTTACTAGCATGTCAACTACGTAGAATTCCATCAGCTTCCTGATGTGGTCGTCAAATACCTTATTCATCAACCTTTGATATGTGGCCCCTGTGTTCTTTAGTCCGAACGGCATTACTACGTAGCAGTTGTTCGCTGTCGGGGTTAGGAATGAGGTCTTCTCTTGGTCGGGTTGATACATTGGGATCTGGTTGTACGCAAAATAGGCGTCCATCAAGGAGAGGTACTTGTATCCCGATGATGAGCGGATAATTTATACGCTTTTTGGCATTGTTTCAGGTAGTTTTTAGTATGTTTTAGTTACTTTTTATTATATTTTTATTAGTTTTTATGCAAAAATCACATTTCTGGACTTTACTATGAGTTTGTGTATTTTTCTGTAATTTCAGGTATTTTTTGGCTGAAGTTGAGGGGCCTGAATAAAAATCTGATTCAGACGCTGGGAAAGGACTGCAGATGTTGTTGGATCCTGACCACCCTGCACTCTAAGTGAATTTTCTGGAGCCACAGAAATCCAATTGGCGCATTCTCAATCGGGCTGGAAAGCTAACATCTTGGGCTTTCCAGCAAAGTATAATAGTTCATACTTTGCCCGAGATTTGATGGCCCAAACTGGTGTTCAACACCAGCCAGAGACCCTTTTCTGGCGTAAAATGTCGAAACTGGCACCAAAACTGGAGTTAAACGCCCAAACTCGGATCCAAGCTGGAGTTTAACTCTAAAAAAGGCTTATGCATGTGTAAAGCTCAATGCGCAGCCCAAGCACACACCAAGTGGGCCCCAGAAGTGGATTTTTGCACTATCTGTACTTAGTCGCTTATTTTCTGTAATCCATAGTAACTACTTTAGTATAAATAGCACTTTTTTTACTATTGTATGAGAGGATCGGATGCCGTTTTTAACATTTGGGAGGCTAGCCATTTGGCCATGCCTAGACCTTTTTCTCTTATGTATTTTCCAACAGTGGAGTTTCTACACCTCATAGATTAAGGTGCGGAGCTCTGTTGTTCTTCATGAATTAATGCAAGTACTATTGTTTCTCTTTTAATTCACACTAACTTCTTCTCCAAGATAAACTCTCATACTTAATTCAGTTAAGTCAGAATGAAGGGGTGACCTGTGACAATCACCCACTATCTTCGTTACTCGCCTAGCCAATATCCACGTGCTTGACAACCACAAGCGGTCTAAATGATGTTCAACGTAGTCATTAGATGACAGCCGGAGTATAGTCTCTTGGGTCTCTTATCCATGGATTTGACTTGCCTCTCCTGACAATAGAGCATTCGAATCCGTAAGATTAGAACCTTCGTGTTAGATGCTAGAACCAATTGGTAGCATTCCCGAGATCTGAAAAGTCTAAACCTTGTCTGTGGTATTCCGAGTAGGATCTGGGACGGGATGACTGTGACGAGCTTCAAACTCATGAATGTTGGGCGTAGTGACAGTGTACAAAAGGATAGAGAGATCCAATTCCGACACAAGTGAGAACCGACAGATGATTAGCCGTGCGGTAGCTGTGCCTGGAATTTTTCATCCGATACGAGAGATGCGACAGTTGATTAGCCGTATAGAAACTGTACCTGGACCATTTTCACTGAGAGGATGGATGGTAGCCATTGACAACGGTGATATACCAACATATAGCTTGCCGTGGGAGGGAGCACGCATGATTGCATGAAGACAACAGGAAAGCAGAGGTTTAGAAGCAACAAAGCATCTCCAAACGCTTATCTGTAATTCCCACCAATGAATTACATAAGTATCTTTATTTTAATTTACGTTTTATTTATCTTTCAATTATCAAAACTCCTAATCAATTGAATCCGCCTAACTAAGATTTACAGGATGACCATAGCTTGCTTCAAGCCGACAATCTCCGTGGGATCTACCCTTACTCGCGTAAGGTTTTATTACTTGGATGACCTAGTGCACTTGCTGGTTAGTTGTACCGGAGTTGTGAAAGTGTGATCACAATTTCGTGCACCAAGTTTTTGGCACCGTTGCCGGGGATTGTTCGAGTTTGGACAACTGACAGTTCATCTTGTTACTTAGATTAGATAACATTCTTTCTTGTTTCAACCTTTATTTTATTTTCAAAACAATTATTTAAAAAAAAAAGAAAAAATTAATAAAATCATAAAACCAAAAAACTTTGTGTTTCTTCTTTGAGTCTAGTGTCAAATTTTAAGTTTGGTGTCAACTGTATGTTTTTAATTTTTCTTAGATTTTTAAAAATTCATGCATTGTGTTCTTCTTTGACCTTCAAGTTGTTCTTGATGATTTTCCTTGTTTGATCTTTAATTTTTCTTGTTTTGTGTCTTTTTTTATTTTTCTAGTGCATTTTCGAATTGTTAGTGTCCCTAGTACAAAAGTTCTTAAGTTTGGTGTTTTGCATGTCTTTCTTTTCTTAAAAATTTTCAAAAATATGTTCTTGATGTTCATCATGATCTTCAAAGTGTTCTTGGTGTTCATCTTGATATTCAAAGTGTTCTTGCATGCATTATTTGTTTTGAACTTAATTTTTTATATTTTGTTTCATTTTGTTATTTTTCTCTCTCCTCATTAAAATTTCAAAAGTCAAAAAAATATCTTTTCCTTATTCTTCTCATGATTTTCGAAATTTTGAGTTGACTTTGTCAAAAATTTTAAAAATTTAGTTGTTTCTTGTTAGTCAAGTCAAAATTTCAATTTAAAAACTTTATCTTTTCAAATCTTTTTCATTTTTTTTATGACTTTCGAATTTCATTCTTAAAATTTTTCAAAATCTTTTTCATTTTTCTTTTAATGTTTTCGATAATTTTAAAACTAATTTTTCAAAATCTTTTTCTTAATTTTATTTCATATTTTCGAAAATCCTTGCTAACAATTAATGTTTTGATTCATAAATTTCAAGTTTGTAACTTTCTTGTTAAAAAAGGTTCAATCTTTGAATTCTAGAATCATATCTTTTAGTTTCTTGTAAGTCAAGTCATCAACTGTAATTTTAAAAATAACTCATTTTAATTTCTTTTTCAATTATTTTTCAAAATAAATTTCAATCATATCTTTTTAAAATTTTAATTTCAAAATCTTTTTCTAAACTTCTTATCTTTTCAAAATTTATTTTCAAATCTTTTTAAACTAACTACTTGACTTGTTTGTTTTAATTTTAAAAATTTTACTATTTCTTATCTTTTTTAAAAACACCTAACTACTTTTCAACTTCTAATTTTCAAAAATCACTAACCACTTTTTCAAAAATCTTTTTAATTAACTAATTGTTTTAGTTTTTAATTTTCTTGTATTTCTTTTTCAAATTTTCGAAAGTAACTTAATTAATTAAATAAAAATAAAAAATATTTTTCTTTTTCCTCTTCTTAAAATTTGAATACTCTCTCTCTTATCTCTTTCTATTTATTTTATTTATTTACTAACATTTCTCTTCTACTCATCTAATAATTTGAACCCTCTCCCTCTCTCTATGTTCAAATTCTTCTTATTCTCTCTCTACCTCATTCTTCTATTCTTCTTTTCCTCTGACACATAAAGAAATCTCTATACTATGACATAGAGGATTCCACTACTCTCTTTGTTCTCTTCTTTTTCATATGAGCAGGAACAGGCATAAAGACTTTCTTGTTGAAGCTGATCCTGAACCTGAAAGGACTCTGAAGAGGAAGCTAAGAGAAGCTAAAGCACAACACTCCGGAGAGGACCTTACAGCAAATTTCAAAAAAGAGGCAGACATGGCAGCCGAACCTGAGAACAATGGTGGAGATGTAAGGAAGATGCTTGGTGACTTTACTGTACCAACTTCCAACTTCTATGGAAGAAGCATCTCAATTCCTGCAATTGGAGCAAACAACTTTGAGCTTAAGCCTCAATTAGTTTCTCTAATGCAGCAGAATTGCAAGTTTCATGGACTTCCATTGGAAGATCCTCATCAGTTCTTAGCTGAATTCTTACAAATCTGTGACATTGTTAAGACCAATGGGGTTGATCCTGAGGTCTACAGACTTATGCTTTTTTCCTTTGCTATAAGAGACAGAGCTAGGATATGGTTGGACTCACAACCTAGAGAAAGCTTAAACTCTTGGAAAAAGTTGGTCAATGCTTTCTTGGCCAAATTCTTTCCACCTCAAAAGATAAGCAAGCTTAGAGTGGAAGTCCAAACCTTCAAACAGAAGGAAGGTGAATCCCTCTATGAAGCTTGGAAAAGATACAAGTAATTGATCAGAAAGTGTCCTTCTGACATGCTTTCAGAATGGAGCATCTTATGTATATTCTATGATGGTCTATCTAAATTGTCCAAGATGTCATTGGACCACTCTGCTGGTGGATCTCTTCATCTGAAGAAAACCCATGCAGAAGCCCAGAAACTCTTTCAGATGGTTGCAAATAACTAGTTCATGTACACTTCTGAAAGAAATCCTGTGAATAATGGGATGACTCAAAAGAAAAGAGTTCTTGAGATTGATACTCTGAATGCCATATTGGCTCAGAACAAAATATTGACTCTGCAAGTCAATATGATTTCTCAGAATCTGACTGGATTGCAAGCTGCATCCGGCAGTACTAAAGAAGCCTCCTCTAAAAGAGAAGCTTATGACCCTGAGAATCCTACAATGGAAGAGGTGAATTATATGGGAGAATCCTATGGAAACACCTATAATCCTTCATGGAGAAATCATCCAAATTTCTCATGGAAGGATCAACAGAAGCTTCAACAAGGCTTCAATAATAATAATGGTGGGAGAAATAGGTTTGGCAATAGCAAGCCTTTTCCATCATCTTCTCAACAACAGACAAAGAATTCTGAGCAGAGCCTCTCTGGCTTAGCAACCATAGTCTCTGATCTATCTAAGACCACTCTCAGTTTCATGACTGAAATAAAGTCCTCCATCAGAAATTTGGAGGCACAAGTGGGTCAGTTGAGTAAAAGAGTTACTGAAATCCCTCATAGTACTCTTCCAAGCAATACAGAAGAGAATCCAAAGAAAGAGTGCAAGGCCATCAAAATATCCAAAGTAGCCAAACCTATAGAGGAGGAAGAGGCAGTGATTTCCAGTGAGAAAGACCTCAATGGACGTCCACTGACCACTAAGGAGTTCCCTAAAGAGGAACCAAAGGAATTTGAGGCTCATACAGAGACCATAGAGATTCCACTAAACTTACTGTTGCCATTCATGAGCTCTGATGAGTATTCTTCCTCTGAAAAGGATGAAGATATTGCTGAAGAGCAAGTTGCTCAGTATCTAGGAGTAATCATGAAGCTGAATTCCAAGTTATTTGGTAATGAGACTTGGGAGGATGAACCTCCATTGCTTATCAATAAACTGAATGCCTTGGTGCAGTAGAAATTACCCCAGAAGAAATCGGATCCCGGAAGGCTCTTAATACCTTGTACCATAGGCACCATGACCTTTGAGATGGCTCTGTGTGACCTGGGGTCAGGTATAAACCTCATGCCACTCTCTGTAATGGAGAAACTAGGGATCTTTGAGGTACAAGCTACAAGAATCTCACAAGAGATGGCAGACAAATCAATGAAACAGGCTTATGGACTTGTAGAGGATGTCTTAGTGAAGGTTGAAGGCCTTTACATCCCTACTGACTTCATAATCCTAGACACTAGGAAGGATGAGGATGAATCTATCATCCTTGGAGGACCCTTCCTAGCCACATGATGATAGGATTTTGACGGTCTAGAATTTAACTAATGAAGTCTCGTTGCAAGTATAGTTTCTAAACCAACACTAATCCTTTCATACAAAAATTTGTTTGTCACAAGTAACAAACCCCTAAAATCTATAAACCGAAGTATTGAACCTCGGGTCGTTCCCCCTAGGAATTACAATAAAGTGTTCTTGTTATTGGTTGTGAGATGTATTTTGGGATTTTTGAGATAATAGACAAGAAATGTAAATTGCAAAAGAAATAAACTAACAACTAACAAAGCTCTTGGCAAGGTATGAGGACTAGAAATCCTATCCTAGTTATCCTTATCAATTGTGATGAGAATTGTGTATTGCTCCTACTTAGTTAACCTCTAACCATGTAGGAAAGTCAAGTGGATGAATTAACTTGGTTCTACAAGTCCTAGCCAACTCCCAAGGAAAGACTAGCTTTAGTGGAATCCAAATCAATTAGAAACTTCTAATTCTCAATCAACAAAGGAATTAGATAACTCAAGTGTCACTAATTACTCAACCAAAGCCAAGAGGAACAAAATCTAACTAATAGCTAGAAGAGACATTTCATCAAACACATAAAAGGCAATAAAAGTAAACAACATGAATTGCAAGAATTAAAGAGAGATCTAACTACAATAGCAAGAGATCAATAATAGAAAAGCAAAATAATTGTGAAACAACAAAGAACTTACCAATTGCATTTAAGACGAAATGTAGATCTACAAAAGAAAGTTCATAAACTACAATTAACAATACAAAGAAATTGTAAGAGAAATAGAGTGCTACAACGACAAGAAAACAATTAAGGAAGGAAAAGGAAAATTAAAAGAGAAGAAGAAGAAGAAGTAGATCTCGATCTAAAACCTAATCCTAATCCTAGAGAGAAGTGAGAGCTTCTGTCGCTAAAACTAACTTTCCCTCCAAAACTAAACTAAACTAAACTAATGGTAACTAAGTGTTTCATCCTTCTTCAATTATTGGCTTAAATAGCATCAGAAATGAGTTGGATTGGGCCCACGAGACTTCTAAAATCGCTGGCCACGAGTTGCATTAAGTGGATCATGTGCCACCATCGGTGCGTCCGTGTACCATGTGCGTGCGTGCCCTTATACGTGATGCAACTATGGAAAATCTTATATCATTTTGAAGCCCCAGATGTTAGCTTTCCAATGCAAGTGAAACCGCGTCACTTGGATCTCTGTAGCTCAATTTATGGTCGATTAAGCGCAAATAGGTCAGCTTGACAGCTTTTGCGATTCCTTTATTTCTTCATGAGTTCTCCATTTCTACATGCTTTTCCTTCATTCCCTTGATCCAATCCTTGCCTCCTAAATCTGAAATCACTTAACAAACATATCAAGGCATCTAATGGAATCAAGGTGAATTAAATTTAGCTATTTTGAGACCTAAAAAGCATGTTTTCACTCTTAAGCACAATTAAAGGAGAAGTTATAAAACCATGCTATTTCATTGGATAAATGTGGGTAAAAGGTTATAAAATCTCCTAAATCAAGCACAAGATAAACTCTACAAATGGGAAAAGCCACAATCATGCTCTGAGTATCTGTGAAGCTCTGTAAGAGCTTACTGTCAAGCTATTGACATTAAAGAAGCGCTTATTGGGAGGCAACCCAATCTTATTTATCTATGTTAATTATTTTTTCATTTCATTTTCCACTGAAGTTTATGTTTTCTTTAGGTTGATGATCATGTGGAGTCATAAAAACAGCTATAGAATTAAAGCGGAATCAAAAACAGCATCAAGAGTAGCACACCCTGGAGGACAAGCTTACTGGCATTTAAACGCCAGTAAGGATAGCAGAATGGGCGTTTAACGCCCAGTCTGGCAGCATTCTGGGCGTTAAACACCATAATTGGTAGATAGACTGGCGTTTAACGCCAGAAAAGGGTGTATGGCTGGCGTTAAACGCCAGAATTGGCAGACAAACTGGCGTTTAACACCAGAAAAGGGTGTCTGGCTGGCATTAAATGCCAGAAAGTTGCATCAGCCTGGCGTTTAACGCCAGGAAAGGCAGCAGATTGGCGTTTAAATGCCAGAAAGGGCTGTCTAGGGGCGTTTACACACTAGAATAGTGCAGGGACCAGAACTCACTCTCTCTCCTCTTCAGACCTTTCCATAACACTCTTCTCCAAACACCATTCACCTATCAAGTCCTACCCTCTTCCCCATAATCTCTTCACCACTCACATCCATCCAATATTCCCTAAAAACCCATCATAAAATCCCACCTACCTTACCATTCAAATTCAAAACACTTCCCTCCCAAACTCAACCCCTTCTTCACAAATTCCTTCTCTCTTACCCTATAAATACCCCTCCTTACCACCTTCAATTTCACACATCATAAACACTTAAACCCCCCTTTGGCTGAATTCAAAACACCCCTCTATCTCCTCCATTTCTTCTTCTTTTCCTCCTTTCTTTCTTCTTTTGCTCGAGGACGAGCAAAACCTTTTAAGTTTGGTGTGGGAAAAAGCTCTGCTTTTTGTTTTTCTATAACCATTAATGGCACCTAAGGCCGAAGAAACCTCTAGAAAGAGGAAAGAGAAGGCAGTTGCTTCCACCTCCGAGTCATGGGAGATGGAGAGATTCATCTCAAAGGTCCATCAAGACCATTTCTATGAAGTTGTGGCCAAGAAAAGGGTGATCCATGAGGTCCCCTTCATGCTCAAAAAGAGTGAATATCCGGAGATTTGACATGAGGTTCGGGGAAGAGGTTGGGAAGCTCTCATCAACCCCATCCAACAAGTCAGAATCTTAATGGTTCAAGAGTTCTATGCTAATGCATGGATCACTAAGAACCATGATCAAAGTGTAAACCCGAACCCAAAGAATTGGCTCACAATAGTTCGAGGAAAATACTTGAATTTCAGTCCGAAAATTGTGAGGTTGGCATTCAACTTGCCAATGATGTAAGGAGATCCTCATCCTTTCACTAAAAGAGTAAACTTTGATCAAAGGTTGGACCAAGTCCTTATGGACATCTGTGTGAAAGGAGCCCAATGGAAGAGAGACTCCAAAGGCAAGCTGGTTCAACTGAGAAGGCCTGACCTCAAACCCGTGGCTAGAGGATGGTTGGAGTTCATCCAACACTCTATCACTCCTACTAGCAACCGGTCTGAAGTAACTGTGGATCGGGCTATCATGATCCAAAGTATCATGATTGAAGAGGAAGTGGAAGTTCACGAGATCATACCTCTAGAACTATACAAGGTGGCTGACAAGCCCTCCACTTTGGCAAGGTTAGCCTTTCCTCATCTCATCTGTCACCTATGCAATTCAGTCAGAATTATCATAGAGGAAGACATCCTCAGTGAAGAGGACAAGCCCATCACTAAAAAGAGGATGGAGTAAACAAGAGAGCCCGCTCATGGACCTCAACAAGAGCATGAGGAAATTCCTCATCAAGAAATCCCTGAGATGCCTCAAGGGATACACTTTCCTCTACAAAGCTATTGGGAGCAACTCAACACCTCTTTAGGATATTTGAGTTCTAACATGGAGCAACTAAGGATGGAGCACCAAGAGCACTCCATTATCCTCCATGAAATTTGAGAGGACCAAAGAGCCATGAGGGAGGAGAAACAAAAGCAAGGAAGAGATATTGAGGAGCTAAAGCACTCCATAGGATCTTCAAGAGGAAGAACTAGCCGCCGTCACTAGGGTGGACCCGTTCTTTACTTTCCTTGTTATTTGTTTTTCTATTTTTCGTTTCCTATGTTTTATGTTTTATCTGTGTTTTTGTCTTTATTATATGATCATTAGTGTTTAGAGTCTATGTCTTAAAGCTATGAATGATTCCATGAATCTCGCACCTTTCTTAAATGAAAAATGTTTTATTTGCAAAAGAACAAGAAGTGCATGAATTTCAAAATTTATCTTGAAATTAGTTTAATTAGTTTGATATGGTGACAATACTTCTTACTTTATAAATGTATGCTTAAACAGTGCATGTTTGAAATTGGAATTAAGAAAAGTTTACTCTTGAAAGAATAATGAAAAAGGATACATGTTATTGGTGATATGAAAAATCATAAAATTGATTCTTGAAGAAAGAAAAAGCGGTGAAAAGCAAAAGCTTGCAGAAAAAAAAAAAGAAAAAGAAAGTGCAAGCAGAAAAAGCCAGTAACCCTTTAAACTAAAAGGCAAGGGAAAAGAGGATCCAAGGCTTTGAGCATCAGTGGATAGGAGGGCTCAAAAGGAATAAAATCCTGGCCTAAGCGGCTAAATCAAGCTGTTCTTAACCATGTGCTTGTGTCATGAAGGTCCAAGTGAAAAGCTTGAGACTGAGTGGTAAAAGTCGTGATGCCAAGCAAAAGAGTGTGCTTAAGAACTCTGGGCACCTCTAACTGTGGACTCTAGCAAAGCTGAGTCACAATCTTAAAAGGTTCACCCAGTTATGTGTCCGTGGCATTTATGTATCCGGTGGTGTAAGGGTGATAAACCACTATTTTATGGTTTATCTTGTGCTCAATTGAGTGGATTTTATCAATCTTTCACCCACTTATTCATACAATTCGCATGTTTTATATTTTCCTTCCTGATTTTGTGATATGATTGAAAACATGCTTCTTTGATCTTATATTTGCTTATTATTAATCCTCTCTTATTACCATTAGATGCCTTGATATATGTGTTAAGTGATTTCAGAGATTATAGGGCAGGAATGGCTCAGAGGATGGAAAGGAAGCATGCAAAGTGGAAGGAATACAATAAGTTGGAGAAATTGCTAAGCTGTCCAGCCTGACCTCTTCGCACTCAAATGGCTATAACTTTAGCTACAGAGGTCCAAACTACGCGGTTCCTGTTGCGTTGGAAAGATAACGTCTGGGGCTTCGATTTGATATATAATTTATCATAGCTGCCCTGACGCCAAGCGACACGAACGCGTGAGTCACGCGAACGCGTGACCTGGCAGGAACGCAACCCGCGCGGCCGCGTTAGCCATGCGGCCGCGTCACTTTTCCGCGACCTGTACGGACCAGAAAGCGCTGGAAGTGACTTCTGGGCTGTTTCTGACCCAGGTTTTGGCCCAGAGAATACAGATTAGAGGCTATAAAGTGGGAGAATGCATCCATTCATAAGAAGGCATTCATAATCCACTTTTCATGTTTTAGATGTAGTTTTAGAGAGAGAGGTTCTCTCCTCTCTCTCTCTCTCTCTCTCTTAGGATTAGGATTTAGGATTTCTCTTAGTTTTAGGAGTGACTCTCAATCCCAGGTTCTTTATTTTTATTTATCCCAATTTAATTTATGAACTCTTCCATGTTACAGATTACTCTTTTGAATTAATATTATTTGAGGTATTTCAGTTATTATTGCTTTCGTTTATTTACATGATTATTGCTTCCCATCTGAAGGCATTTTTATTCCAGTAGTTTCAATTTTCTTCCCTTTTGGCTTTAGTTAAATAATTGGTGACTCTAGAGTTATCAAACTCAGTATTGATTGAAAATTGGATTTCTTCATTTCATTAATTCATATTCCAATAACTCTAGGATTTGAGGATTCGAATTAATTCATCCACTTAACTTACCTTCATAGTTAGAGGTTAACAAAGTGGGAGAAGAACCCAATTCTCTTCATAATTGATAAGGATAACCAGGATAGGACATCCATTTCTTGTACCTTGCCAAAGGTTTATTTTACAGTTATTATTATTTTATTTTACTTGTCATATAATATATTCCCACCTTACTTCCATAACCCCAATTTTACCTTTTTCATAACCAATTATAAGAACATACTTCCCTGCAATTCCTTGAGAAGACGACCTGAGGTTTAAATATTTCGGTTATCAATTTATTTAGGGGTTTGTTACTTGTGACAACCAAAACGTTTGTACGAAGGGATTTTTGTTGGTTTAGAGGCTATATCTACAACGCGATTGTTTTTATGACATTCTTTACTGGCAAAAATCCTGACGTCAAAATGGCGCCGTTGTCGGGGAATTGCAAACGTGTGTCTTATTATTGGTTATTGTAAATATTTTATTTTTGCTTGTTTATTTGTTTTTATTTTTGTTTTTATTTTTACTTTTTCATAAATTAAGAGGTTATTGGTTTTTATTTAGTTATTACAAAATTTTTCAAAAAAAAAATTGTTCTTAGTGTTCATCTTGATCTTCAAGTTGTTCTTCGCGTTCATCTTGACCTTCAAGCTGTTCTTAGTTGTTTTCTTTGTCTTGATCTAAAAATTTGAAATTTGGTGTCATTTTATTGTTTTTATCTTTCCTCATTAAAGTCAAAAATATTTTTAATTAATTTTTTTTCGAAAAAAAATTCAGATTTTTATTTTTAAAATTTTTATCTTATCTTATCTTATTTCAAAAAATCAATTTTCAAAAATTCAAATTTCAAAATTTAATTTTCAAATTCAAAATTTAAATAACCTTTTAATTTAAATTTATTTTTATTTTTGTTTTCAATTTTTTTTATTTGCTACTATGAACTCTCACCCCTTTGGCTATGAGTCTGGTTACAATAATGTTGCAAGAAGAAGAAATTACAATGAGAACAGGCACCATGGTTGGAACAATCAAAGATGGAAGGAGCCACAAGGACTTGATCAATCCTCATGGCAACAAACACCTCCAATGGACTATCAACAACCGCCACCATATGCCTATGAACCCCCTCCTCAACATAACTTTGGACCACCATACTCACAAGCCCCTTTCCGCCATTCACTTCCTTATGACCCTAACCCTCAACCACCATACCAACCACCTTATGAGCCATATGAACCATATATAGAACCACCCCAATTCCAACCCAATTACTCACAAGAACCACCACTTCAATATTCACCATCTCCATATCCATCAATCCAAGAGCACTATGATCCTATTTATGAAAGCCGAGTGCATCAAGAGACAAAAGATCGTTTCAAGGAAACAGTAGATCGATTTCAGGCAACCATTCGACAAGTGGAGCAAGCATTAATTCAATGGGCTTCTAGGCGCTCAAATATACAAGGCTCAGCCACAGCTCCATGTGGACAGTTTAGTGAAGAGCGTAGCATGAAGGAGATACCAGAAACCCCAGTGGACAAGACAAAGAATGAATTCGTACTAGAACAAGTAGAAGAAGCTGTCATTGTTCAAGAAGAAGAGCTGGTTGTAGACTTAGGAGATGCAGAACCTCCATAGGAAAGTACAGTCATAGAACCCCCTTCCAAGACGTTTGAAATTGATGCTAAGGAGGGTGTACAACCTCCAAGGCATATCACAGTTGAAGACTTGGAAGAGGTTGATCAAGAGATGGAGATTCAAGAAGAAGAAGCACAACCTCCCATGCCCTTGGAAAGCAATGAAGAGAAGATTGAATTGGAAGAAAGCTACCAAGAAGAAGAGGTTGAAATTGAAGAAGCTTGCAAGGAGGTGGTAATTATCAGAGAAGAGCACAAGGGAGTGGAGCTTGCAATTTCATTAAAAATACCTCCCCCTAAGTTGCCATCATCCTTCACAACATTTAAGTGGGTAAAATTCATATCCCATAGCTTTCTAATCCCACTTGAATATGGGCTACTGGAGACGGATGGTCAACTTAGAGCTCTTTGTGACATTAAGAGTAAGAGGAAGATGGTCAGTGGTACGAATTGTCCTGCAAGGTTCATCATGGTTGGAAGCTTTAAGTTTAAACGCAAAGGTTGGTATAAAGCTCAACTGAATGGGTCTAGGAAGCTGTTTGGTCGCTGCAGTGAGAATTCAGATCACCTTTTACCCGGATGGAAAAATGGAGATCGAGACAAAAACGGGTGTAAAAGTAAAGTTTGGGATCCTGGAATCTATTCTGGCATGTGTCACCCCGGGAGCCTAAGAATCTGTTTGAAGCTTCTTAAGGGCTTTACATGCTTAGTTTGGGATCCCGGAGGACACTGGAATCACAAACATTGGTGGAGATTCCTGGATGAGTTTAAGCACAAGCCACCATAACAGGAAGCTCACCAAATGTCCAACTTAAGGACTTTAACTAAAAGTGCTAGGTGGGAGACAACCCACCATGGTACGATCGTTCATTTTTCATTTTTATTTAGTTTTATTTGTTATCTAGTTTTATTTTATTTTATTATATTGAACCTGGAGTTTTGCGTCACATTCATATTAACACTGCATTCTTCATTTTTTAAAAAAAAAGGATTTACTCACGCGACGCGGCAGCGTTGTTGACGCGTCCGCGTCGTATGTGCGTTAGGAGGAAAATAAATTGAACAGAGAGTTACGTAGGAGCAGGGCTGGAGGCGTGCCAACGGCACAAATTACCCCACGCAACCGCGTCGCTGATGCGACCGCGTCATATGGGAATAATGGCCTCCCACGCGACCGCGTGCCCAGGATTTCGACGTCAAAAGAGTGCATGGCCGAAAGTTGAGATGGAATTGGGCTGGATTCATGCTGGAAGCCCAAGCCCTACCACGCAACCGCGTGCCCCACGCGGCCGTGTCATTTTAAGAAAAAGGCCACTCGCGCGATCGCGTCGACCACGCGACCGCGTCACCTTGGATTTTGGCAATACTAAGTTTTGAACAGAGAGTTGTGCGACTGCGAGGCTGCACTCGCGCCACTAGCACAAATCCAGTCACGCGATCGCGTGCTCCACGCGTCCACGTCACCGAACCTTATTGAGCACCACGCGGCCGCGTCACCCACGCGACCGCGTCGCCAGCGTCGCACACCTTAACCTAATATGCCAAAATATTTTATCTTCCCCAATCCTAATTTTTCCTCCCTTCTTTCTTACTTACTTCTTCTTCCCTTCTTTCCTTCCTCATTCTTCTTATTTTTCTTTTTCATTTTATTTTAATTTATTTGCATACTTTCATTCATTGCATTATTTTCATTGGTGTTGGAATTTTATTTGGGTCATTATGGATTATTGCAAAATTGTTTGACAATTAAATTTTTAAAGGGTTGCTTGCATGTTCAATTTAATACTTTCAAATCGCTTATTTACCATACATACTATGTATTTGTGAAAAAGCCCATATGGCATTATGCACTTCTCTATTATACTTTATACTATTCAATGCTTGCTTTTCATAAACTCCTTTTACTATTTTAATTGAATATAATTGTCAATACAAACATGGTAATTTATTACAAGTAATGCTTGGTCTATGCTACTCATGCCCTTTTCCGGCATGCCAATAAACACCATGCATTCACTTATCTTTCGATGCACTGGCTATTTTTTATTGCTGACTTTTCACATGTACTCGAGAGCATGTGTTAATGTCAATTACATCCTAATGTGCATCCATCACCACTCTTCCATTCTCTTCCTTGCTATATATCTATTTGAATTTAAATTATTTTCTCTTCCCTTCTTCAGGATGGCCACCAAGGAAGGAGAGAAAGCTACTCCCAAACTACCGGCAAGGAAAGGAACAAAAAGAGCCCCAGCTGAGGAACCACAACCCCAGTCCACTTGCAAATCTCAGCATGCACCGAGGACGGTGCAATCTTTAAGTGTGGGGAGGTCGATACCGATCTCCGTGGGTTAGTACCTTCCTATCTCAAACACCAATGGTTTATTTTTCTTGTTAGTTGTTGCATTTGCATATTTAATTGCATATTTATTTATTTATTTTGCATATTTTACCGCTTGGTTAAAGTAATATTTTCTTTTTCAAGAAACCTTTTAGAAAATTTCACTAATTTTAATAAAATTTAATGTTACACTTGTTTGAAGAGATATTATACTGGAACATGGTTTAGAACTCGAACACACAATACCTGTGAGATTTTTGAGCCTATTTGAATTGGTTGCATTTTATCAACCAAAATTCTGTTTTAGTGTGTATTTTTCTCTCTAACATTGTGATCTTTGTCTTGCTTAATTCTATATTTCCATTGTTTGATGTATACATGCACTTATATAATTGAGGCCTTTGTTTCACTGAGCTTACATACCCATATGGCCTTACCTTTCATTATCCTTTACAAACCAATTTGAGCCTATTTTACCCCTTTGTTCTTTACTTTAGCTCATCACTAACTCTAAGCAGAAAAATAATATTGTCCTTAATTTGAATCCTTGGTTAGCTTAGACTAGTGAGAGTGCTCATGAATTAAGTGTGGGGAAAAGTGGGTTTGGAAACATTTGGTTTGAGAATTGAGTATGTTAGAATTTTTTGAAAATGTGAAGAATGTTGAGAATATGTTCATGCATTCAATACTTTAATCATATGCATTGAGAAAAACAAATATATATATATATATAAAGAAAATAAAGGAAAAAAAGAAAAGAAAAAGAGCAAACAATAAAAGGGGACAAAATGCCCCAAAGTAAGTGGTGAAAGCAATGCATATGAGTTGTACTTGAAATTAGAATGCATGAATATGTGGAAAACATGGTTAATGGATAGTTAGATGTGGTATTATGATTACATGGATTGTCTAAAGTTAGGTGGAAAGTTTAAGTTAATTAAGCATTCAGATTTTAGTCCACTAGACCAAATACAATCCTACCTTGACCCTAACCCCATTACAACCCTTAAAAGACCTCTTGATTTGTGTATTTGTGCATTAAATTTATGTTGATTGTTAGACGAAGAGCAAGCCTTTGAAAGCAAGGTTAGTGAAGAATTGAGAGAATCGAACCTTAAACACTTGAGTGATTAGAGTGTATACACTACCAGTGAGGGTTCGATGCTCAATCCCTTGTTCCCTGCTTTCATGAGCTATTTTCTTCTTGCAAGTCTATTTTTACTTCAATTTCATGATTTGAAATAGTGAAATCCAGTTCATATTTCCTCTTGAAAGAGTTGTTTACTTTTAACTAAGTGGGTAGAAACATTTTGCATGTAGTTGCATTCATAGGTTGCATTTCATGCATTCTACCATTCCTCTTCATCTTTATAGTTTCTCTTAAGCTTAGCATGAGGACATGCTAATGTTTAAGTGTGGGGAGGTTGATAAACCATTAATTTATGGTTTATCTTGTGCTCAATTGAGTGGATTTTATCAATCTTTCACCCACTTATTCATACAATTCGCATGTTTTATATTTTCCTTCCTGATTTTGTGCTATGATTGAAAACATGCTTCTTTGATCTTATATTTGCTTATTATTAATCCTCTCTTATTACCATTAGATGCCTTGATATGTGTGTTAAGTGATTTCAGAGATTATAGGGCAGGAATGGCTCAGAGGATGGAAAGGAAGCATGCAAAAGTGGAAGGAATACAATAAGTTGGAGAAATTGCTAAGCTGTCCAGCCTGACCTCTACGCACTCAAACGGCTATAACTTTAGCTACAGAGGTCCAAACGATGCGGTTCCTATTGCGTTGGAAAGCTAACGTTTGGGGCTTCGATTTGATATATAATTTATTATAGCTGCCCCAACGCTAAGCGACGCGAATGCGTGAGTCACGGAGACGCGTGACCTGGCAGGAACGCAACCCGCGCGGCCGCGTAAGCCATGCGGCCGCGTCACTTTTCCGCGACCTGTATGGACCAAAAAGCGCTGGAAGTGACTTCTGGGCTATTTCTAACCCAGTTTTCGGCCCAGAGAACACAGATTAGAGGCTATAAATTGGGAGAATGCATCCATTCATAATCCACTTTTCATGTTTTAGATGTAGTTTTAGAGAGAGAGGTTCTCTCCTCTCTCTCTCTCTCTCTCTTAGGATTAGGATTTAGGATTTCTCTTAGTTTTAGGAGTGACTCTCAATCCCAGGTTTTTTATTTTTATTTATCCCAATTTAGTTTATGAACTCTTCCATGTTACAGATTACTCTTTTGAATTAATATTATTTGAGGTATTTCAGTTATTATTGCTTTCTTTTATTTACATGATTATTGCTTCCCATCTGAAGGCATTTTTATTCCAGTAGTTTCAATTTTCTTTCCTTTTGGCTTTGGTTAAATAATTGGTGACTCTAGAGTTATCAAACTCAGTATTGATTGAAAATTGGATTTCTTCATTTCATTAATTCATATTCCAATAACTCTAGTCTTTCCTAAGGAAAGACTAGGATTTGAGGATTCGAATTAATTCATCCACTTACCTTCATAGTTAGAGGTTAACAAAGTGGGAGAAGAACCCAATTCTCTTCATAATTGATAAGGATAACCAGGATAGGACATCCATTTCTTGTACCTTGCCAAAGGTTTATTTTACAGTTATTATTATTTTATTTTACTTGTCATATAATATATTCCCACCTTACTTCCATAACCCCAATTTTACCTTTTTCATAACCAATTATAAGAACATACTTCCCTGCAATTCCTTGAGAAGACAACCCAAGGTTTAAATACTTCGGTTATCAATTTATTTAGGGGTTTGTTACTTGTGACAACCAAAACGTTTGTACGAAGGGATTTTTGTTGGTTTAGAGACTATATCTACAACGCGATTGTTTTTATGACATTCTTTACTGGCAAAAATCCTGACGTCAAAGGGTCACGTCCAAGACTCATAAAGTAGCTGCATTCAAGAATCAAAAAGAACTTAACTAGCAAAATCAATAACATTATCTGTATTTCTGAGTTCCTAAAGAGGCCAACAATTCTGAACTCCAATGGATAGAGAGATGCCAAAACTATTCAGAGGCAAAAAGCTACTAGTCCCGCTCATCTAAATTAAAACTAATCTTCATTGATATCTTTGAAATTTATTGTATTTTCTCTTCTTTTTTATCTCATTTTATTTTTGGTTGCTTGGGGACAAGCAACAATTTAATTTTGGTGTTGTGATGAGCGGATAATTTTTACGCTTTTTGGCATTGTTTTTAGGTAGTTCAGTATGTTTTAGTTACTTTTTATTATATTTTTATTAGTTTTTATGCAAAAATCACATTTCTGGACTTTACTATGAGTTTGTGTATTTTTCTGTAATTTCAGGTATTTTCTGGCTGAAGTTGAGGGACCTGAGCAAAAATCTGATTCAGAGGCTGAGAAAGGACTGCAGATGCTGTTGGATTCTGACCTCCCTGCACTCAAATGCGTTTTTCTGTAGCTACAGAAGTCCAATTGATGCATTCTTAATTGGGCTGAAAAGCTAACATCTTGGGCTTTCCAGCAATGTATAATAGTTCACACTTTTCCCGAGATTTGATGGCCCAAACTGGCGTTCAACGCCAGCCAGAGACCCCTTTTTCAGGCATAAAACGCCGGAATTGGCACCAGAACTGGAGTTAAACGCCCAAACTGGCATCCAAGCTGGTGTTTAACTCTAGAAAAGGCCTATGCACGTGTAAAGCTCAATGCTCAGCCCAAGCACACACCAAGTGGGCCCCAGAAGTAGATTTTTGCACTATCTGCACTTAGTCACTTATTTTCTGTAACTAGTTTAGTATAAATAGCACTTTTTTTACTATTGTATGAGAGGATCGGATGCCATTTTTCACATTTGGGAGGCTGGCCATTCGGTCTTGCCTATACCTTTTTTTCTTATGTATTTTCCAACGGTGGAGTTTCTACACCTCATAGATTAAGGTGCGGAGCTCTGCTGTTCTTCATGAATTAATGCAAGTACTATTGTTTCTCTTTCAATTCACGCTTACTTTTTCTCCAAGATATACTCTTGTACTTAATTTAGTTAAGTCAGAATGAAGGGGTGACCCGTGACAATCACCCATTATCTTCGTTACTCGCTTAGCCAAGATCCGCGTGCCTGACAACCACAAGCGGTCTACATGATGTTCAACGTAGTCATTGGATGACAGCCGGAGTATAGTCTCTTGGGTCTCTGATCAACGGATTTGACTTGCCTCTCCTGACAACAGAGCATTCAAATTCGTAAGATTAGAACCTTCGTGGTAGAGGCTAGAACCAATTGGCAGCATTCCCGAGATCCAAAAAGTCTAAACCTTGTCTGTGGTATTCCGAGTAGGATCTGGGACGGGATGACTGTGACGAGCTTCAAACTCACGAATGTTGGGCGTAGTGACAGTGTACAAAAGGATAGAAAGATCCTATTCCGACACAAGTGAGAACCGACAGATGATTAGCCGTGCGGTAGCTGTGCCTGGAATTTTTCATCTGATACGAGAGATCCGACAGTTGATTAGCCGTATAGAAACTGTACCTGGACCATTTTCACTGAGAGGACAGATGGTAGCCATTGACAACGGTGATCCACCAACATACAGCTTGCCGTGGGAGGGAGCACGCAAGATTGCATGAAGACAATAGGAAAGCAGAGGTTTATAAGCAACAAAGCATCTCCAAACGCTTATCTGTAATTCCCACCAATGAATTACATAAGTATCTTTATTTTAATTTACGTTTTATTTATCTTTCAATTATCAAAACTCATAATTAATTGAATCCGCCTGACTAAGATTTACAGGATGACCATAGCTTGCTTCAAGCTGGCAATCTCCGTGGGATCGACCCTTACTCGCGTAAGGTTTTATTACTTGGACGATCTAGTGCATTTGCTGGTTAGTTATACCGAAGTTGTGAAAAGTGTGATCACAATTCCGTGCACCACCCGACGAGGCGTTAACCAAAGTGTCGATATTCGGGAGGGGATAGAGGTCTTTTGGGCAGGCTTTATTGAGGTCGGTGTATACTACACACATCTGCCACTTTCCATTTGGCTTTTTGACCAGAACGACGTTGGCCAGCCATAATAGGTACTTGACCTCCCTTATGAACCCTGCCTCTAGTATGGCCTGTACTTGTTCCTCCACGACTTGTAATTTCTCCGGTCCGAGCTTTCTGCGCTTTTGTTGCACTGGTCGAGATCCGAGGTACACTACCAGTTTGTGGCACATTAACTTGGGATCTATGCCGGGCATGTCCGCAGCCTTCCACACGGACAGGTCAAAATTATCCTTTAGGAACTTTATTAGTAGCTCCTTTAGCTCTTCTTTTAGGTTTGCAGCTATGTTCATTGTTTTATCTAGGGCGTCTCTGATTTGGACCTCTTCGGCCTCGCCTTCTGGTTAAGGACGAAGTTCTTTGTGAGTTCGGGCTCCTCCGAGTTCAATGGCATTGGCCTCTTTTCCTCTGGGATCACCTTTTAGGTTCAGGCTTTCATTGTAGCAGCGTCGCGCGAGCTTTTGGTCTCCTTTGACAGTGGCTATGCCTTTCAGAGTTGGGAACTTCGTGCATAAGTGTGGAGTGGAGACTACTGCGGCGAGCTGATTTAAGATCGTCCGACCTATAAGGGCATTGTACGCGGAGTTCACGTCAACCACAATGTAGTCTATGCTCAATGTTCTGGACCGGGCTCCCTTTCCAAAGGTTGTGTGTAGTGGTATGTATCCGAAGGGTTGGATCGGAGCGTCCCCTAGCCCGAATAGGCTGTTGGGATATGCTCTGAGCTTCATTTCTTGTAGCCCAAGCTTGTCGAAGGTGGGTTTGAATAGGATATCTGCGGAGCTCCCCTGGTAAACCAGTGTTCGGTGGAGGTTGGCGTTGGCCAGTATGATGGTAATGACCACAGGGTCATCATGCCCAGGGATGATGCCAGCGGCGTCTTCTTTGGTGAAAGAAATAATGGGGAGGTCGGGTGACCTATCCCCTTTCCCGACATGGTATACTTATTTTAGGTGTCTTTTGCGAGACGATTTGGAGATCCCTCCTCCTGCGAATCCTCTGTTGATCATACGAACGTGCCTTTTCGAGGTGTGAGCGTGACGTTCAGCTCGCCCACCCTCTTCATCTCTCCTTCTCTTTTTTGGCTCATCCGTTCTGTTGGCCAGGAACCGATCTGACCTTCCTTCTCGGGCTAGTTTTTCTATAATATTCTTCAAGTCGTAGCATTCGTTGGTGGGGTGCTCGTAGATTTTGTGGTATTTGCAGTATTCAGTCCGACTTCTTCCCATTTTATGCTTAATTGGGCAGGGTGGTGGGATCTTTTCCGTGTTGCATATTTCCCGGTAGATGTCCACTAAAGATACCCGAAGTGGGCTATAGTTATGGTATTTCCTGGACTTCTCCGTGGATTGGTCCTCCTTTTTCCTTGACTCTTTATCTTTGTCTCGAGATGAGTAGGAGAACCCAACTTTGGAGGTTTCCCCTAGTCGGGAGTTTTCCTCCATGTTGATATATTTCTCAGCTCGTTCTTGCACTTCATTCAGGGACATAGGGTGTTCCATAGATATGGAGTGGCTGAAGGGCCCCTCACGTAGACTGTTGATAAGTCCCATGATGGCTGCTTCTGTGGGGAGGTTTTGTATGTCGAGGCATGCTTTATTGAATCTTTCCATATAGCTTCAGAGGCTTTCCTAGCAGGCTTGGAGCGTGTTTGGCTTTGTTCTTTTGTATGGAGAACCTAGCTAGGAATTTTTTAGCGAGGTCGTCGAAGCTTGTGATTGATCTTGGGGGTAGACTATCAAACCACTTTATAGCTGTTTTGGTGAGAGTAGTCGGGAGGGCCTTGCAGCGAGTCGCATCCGAGGCATCCATGAGGTACATTCGACTCCTAAAGTTGCTGAGGTGATGGCTTGGGATTGATGTTCCATCGTATGGGTCATGTTGGGAGCTTTGAAGTCTTTTGGGACTTTAGCTTTCATGATTTTCTTCGTGAATGGGTCTTGTTCCCTGTGGGGGCTAGCTTCGTGATTGGATCATGTAGTTTTAGCTTTGAGGTCAGCTTCGAGCTTTTGGAGTTTCTCTTCCAGCTCTCTACGCCGTCTTGTTTCTCTTTGCAGGTCCCGCTCAGCTTCTCGTTGTAGTTCTGCTTCTTGTTCGAGTTGTTTAAGGCAATCTTGCTACTCACGGATGGTGTCTAGGATGTCTGTATTCTGGGTTTGTTTATCCTTCTTAGAGTGGTTTGCCTTCTGTGGTTATGGTGGGGCGGCATCCGTGTTTTTTTCGGTGTACTGTCTTCTAATCCGGAGGCGTGGTCATTGTGAGGAGGGTTGTTCACCATGATGGTGGGATGACTTCCAGGTCCCCGGCAATGGCGCCAATTTCTGAGGGTTACCTAAAACAGGGAGGTCGATCTCGGATGAGATCTTCTGGTCTGGTCAAGGCTGCCGTGCCCAACTTGTTGGAGCTTGAGATGCTTAAGTCAGTACGGGCTTTAGGCAGGTTTTTTGTAGAATTAGAGTGTGTGTTATACCTGGGTGCTCCAGTGTATTTATAGTAGTGTTTTGGAGATCTTCTTTTGAGATAAGTTTGTTATCTTATCTTATCTTTTGAGAGTGAGATCATATCTTTGGCCAACCGCTTTCTAGTAGACGGTGGTCTTTTCTTTCTAGGCCTTTGCATCATCCAACCCAGACCTTATAGCTCGATCCAGTGTATGAACAGTAACAGTGCCCAATATATAAGATGTAAGGTTCTGGGATGCTAAAGACAATCTTGGAACTTCACATCGAATACAGATATTCAAGCTTAACAAAATAAATAAATTAAACCATAAACCATAAACATGGTTATCTAAACTTAGGGAATTTCTAACTAATACCAATCACACCGTTGTATCCCACAGCCTTCGCCAACTTAACCTCTGTGCAATCCCGTTGCCACCACCTTCCGATCCTCCACAACGCCATTAAAACACATTTAATGCAAACAAGTAAAGCACAAATAGTTTTCATGTATAACAGGTAAATCAACTAGCATTTAAACATATCATTCAAATAGGCATAACTCAAGTAATCAAAGCAAACAAGCATGCAAAAGATGCATATGATGAATGTCCATCCTATTTGGCTCGTGATATCACTTGTCAGTTCAAAATGCCAACCCGACACATCCCCAGGATGTCACTTTTCTACCACGACCAAGGATATAGTCCCCTGCTCACACTTTCTTTCTCCTGTGCCCTGCGAGTTATAGTGCCCGGCACACTCTTTTGGGTTATAGTGCCCGAGTTCACTCTGGTGGCAGAAAGGTTATGTGAGTGGGAGACTACCACAGCCTTTATATCTCAACGTAGGCGGGAGACTTTCTCGGCCCATACGCCAGCACTGCTACCTCGACAAGCGGAAGATTGCAACATCCCTCACATCTGAACGTAGGCGTGAGACTGCCACAGCCCCTACGACGAAGAACAATGCATATCACAATTATATACTCAACCTCAGAAGTCACTACTCATAGCACAAGTCCACTTATACTCATCTCATTAACCATAATCATTCATGTTTCTCAAGTCATGATCACCTCAACACTCTGCCCAAACACTATAGTTATTCCATCCACAGAACTTCCCAAGTCTAAATCACCGTCTTCTAAAATCATAACCAAAAATACCTTTTTTATTAACTTATTATTTTCTCCCTTGATTCAAACCCTAAAATACTAGCAAAAAGGTTTTAAACAACTGTTACAGAAGTTTGCAAGCTTACCGGAAAAGTAAAACAGTTAAAAATAGGGTTTTAGGTGAAAAACAGGGCTTGTGCATATGTACAAAGTTGTGTGCGTACGCGCGCACCAGAAGGCCTTCACGAATTGTTCGTACGCATGACGTTGTGAGTATACACAACTTGAAACACCCACATTGTTCTGTGCGTACGCACAGAGGTGTGTGTGGACACACATGACAGATTTTCCAAATTTTCTGCAACATCACAGAAATCAGATTTTTTACCCTAACTTTCGACATTTATAACTTTCTCTACAAACTTATTTTTTTTCTCAAACTTTATATCATTTTAAATCTCTTTAAATCATATTTAATTTGAAATAAAAATCACTCAATTTCAATACCGGATGCTCAAGTTATGATCCGTTGAAGTTGGTTAAAAACAAGTTTTTACCAAAAACCATTGAACCTCAAATTTACCTAAACTTTCAATTCAAAACCAAACTATTCATAACCCAACAATACCAAAATCACTAAAGAATCCATACCAAACATTCCTCAACCATATCAATCATTCAATCATCTAATTCATTTAATACTCACCTCATCCAACTCTAAATTCAACCTAGATTCACATCAAAATTCCTTAATACCACATTTTAATATTTCTAACAATCATCAATGCTACATATATCAAATCTTTCATCCAATTAGTTCCATTATCATCAATCAAATCATTCAATTCATCAAACCTCCTCAATCATTTGTTTTCAACATGAACTATAATAAACCAATAATCAATATCATCATCAACATTCATCTTCAAACATCAACACCCACTATCATAACTCATCAAAGTCATCATACTCATCAGTAATCATCATCTACCAACATATATATATCATCACATGCAAACTCATTCAAGCTCCATCCAAACCACCATCAAGCATAACATGTACATACAAATACTCATACAACCACATCATTCAAACCTATCTAAAAGGCCACTAGCTTAACTGTTCGAAAACATTACATATTACATAAAAGAAACTGAAACTATACCTTGGCCGATTATCTTCCATGCACAAAACCACTTCACCACAAGCTTTCCAAGCCTTCACTCAACACCAAACAACACCAAGAATACTCTTTAACATGAAGAACAACAAGAATAAAAGCTAGGGTTTATGACGTACAACTAATCACAAGGATTTAGTCATGTCTTACCTTGTCTCACAAGTTTTGGGGTAAAACACACTACTCACCCAAGCTAGATTACACCTAAACAACAAAAACACAAAGAAACTCAAATATCCAAAGCTATTTTTGAGTTTTGGACTAGCGCAGAAAACTAGAGTTAGAGAAAGAGTTAATTTACCAACAAAACTTAGTTAGAAATGACGGGTTCAGCGAGAACTTCGCACGGCCGCAAACGGCTCGTCAATCAGAACTCTATAGCTCAAGTTATGAGCTTGAGAAGGAGAGGATGAATAGTAACAATCTCTCTCTCTCTCTCTCTCTCTCCATTAAAATAAGCTAAAAGCTCATTAATAGAACATATACTTGTTGGCCTTTGGTTCAACCCGTTAGCATTTTTAGTCCGTTTTGAGCCGAAACCTTTAAAATTAGCTCCCAGTTTTCAACTTTAAATTATCTTTGTATTTTGAAAACAATAAATTAAATTTTCAAAATCTTATTTTTCTCAATACGCGGTACCGGATAGACTAGAGCTAGTATTGTCGGCTTAAACACCGGTATGCATTTTTACAAAAATTTTTTGTAAAAAATGCTTTTTTCCACTCAAAAAAATTCATTGAATTCAAATTTTGCCTTTATATTTTCTAATTATTATTTCTAAGTTTTCAAACCTATTTTGGGCCATTAAATAATTATTTTATTAAAGCGGTTATTATGGTTCTTGCAATACACATGGGTGTCTTGATTAAGGTGGAAAAGTTTTTTTTTCCAGCAGATTTTGTTATTCTTGACATGGAGGAATATAAGAATGCCTTCATCATTCTAGAGAGACCATTCATAGCCACTAAAAGAGCTCTCATTGATGTGAAAAAAAAAAGTGAATTAATGTTGAGAGTGCATAATGAGCACTTAGCTTTTCATATTTTTAAAACCATGCATCATTCAAGTGAGAAGGAAAACTGCATGAAGGTTGAATCAATTCATCCAATCCTCCAAGAATCTCCTGATGAAGCTAACAAGAATTGGCAACTCAAGCCTCCTTTTGAAATAAACAAAACACCCCCTAACCTCAAACCTAAATTTAATGTTGGGAGTGTACCATCACCTAAAAGAGAAGAAAAGACTCTGAAGAAGCTCAGGAGATAGAGGAATAAGAAGATCCCTACAAGTGACTTCTCACCTAGATAGCAAGTGATATAATTTTCTTTTTCGGTATAGACCTTATACAGTAAACAAGATTCTCTCCTTAGAACACAACTCATAGATGAAGACAATGAGAGAAAATTCACAGTGAGAGAGGATGGATTAAAGCATTATGATCAACTCTCACCTTAATAAGAACCAACCATCAAGTTAGTAACATTAAAAAGGTGCTTATTGAGAGGTAGCCTAACCATGGGGTACTTTTTAGTTTGTCTTTAATTTCGGTTTGTTTTATTTTCAATTTATAATGTCAAAAAAATGTTCTATAATTATTTTAGTACTCTTAGTACTTTTTAATTTAGTATTATTTTAAACTATAAATTTTTATTATTTATAACTCTATTCTTATTTATCGTTAGTATTTTATTTACTTTGTCTTTTCTAATGAGATCATAATTCATATTAAAAATTACAAGCTAAGGTAGATTGTTACTTGTATCTTTTTTTATAAAAAAAAATAAACATAGAATTGAAATAAATTTTTTCGCCTAATTTTTTAATAGCAACAAATTAATATGAATATAAACGCAGAAGCTACCACTTGTAACTTCACATAAACGTGAGGTGAAACTAAGGGTGGCAACATGCACCCTACTCGCGGGTATCTAACCCAACCCAATCCAATCGGATAGGATTGCCAACCTAATCCGTAGCCGGTAAAGTAGGGTGCAAGTAGGGTTTTTGTGCAGGTCGGGTAGAGTACGAGTTGAGTCTCAACCCTACCCGACTAACCCGCACCATATATATGTATATGTTATATACTTATTTAAAAATATGTTTCAAGTGAATGCTAAACCAAAGATCTCTCATTAAATGCAAAAGATCTTTAGCCATTAAAAAAATATTAATTGATAATTTATTTTTTTTTTTACATAAAAATCGATTCTATTTTAAATTATTATCAACTTATATAATAATGTTGCATTTTTTTGTAACCCACGGATAAGATCGAGTATCCGTGGGTTAAGAACAAATAGGATTAGAATTGAAATATTTTCAACCCACACGTAGGATTGAGTTTATATAAAAATTCTAACTCGCGAGTAGAGTTAGAATTGGCTCAAAATTACACTAGATATTAATATTATTATTTTTCATAAGTTAAAAGTTTAAAAAGATACTTTTAAAACTTCTCAAACAGACGCTTGATCCACAAGAATCATCAATAAAATTTAAGCTAAAAAATTTTCATTGGAATCTAATAATGAACTAGACGCATCAAATTTAACTTAAGGATTTCTCTCCATATAAATCTAGAAGAAATTTATTAACTTAAAATTATGACATATATATTCTATTGAATTATATTGTAGCATCATAACATTATCAATATTTAATATCTATTATTTATTATTAATTATGCAATTAAAATATGTCACATATCACTTTTTATTGTAATTAAAATCAAATCTTTCTTTCCAAAATTAATAAATTCTCTTTTTCTCTTTACTAATTTTACAACAAAAATGTGTCACATGTCACTCTCTCATTGTAATTGAAATCAAATTTTTCCCTTTAGAATTAAAGAATTTTTCCTTCCTTCCTACTAATTTTACAACCAAAATATGCCACATGTTAATTTTTCATTACAATTGAAATCAAATATTTCTCTTCAAAATTAAAGAGTTTTTCCTACCTCCCTCTTCTTTTCTCTATCTCTCTCATTCCTTCAACTACTCTATCTCTTTTATATATTATTATCAATAACTAATTACGAATTTGACAATCAAAATGTACAACATGACATTTTTTAATTACATTAAAATTAAAATTCAAATATTAAATTAAAATTAAAATATACCTATATTATGTATCATATATCATATATTACTATCTAATTTAATAACTAAATATGTCACATGACACTCTTATTAAAATTGAGAAAAAATATTTTTTTCTAAAATTAATAAACTCCCTAAATTCTCTCATCTACCTCTATTTCTTTTATTTCTTTCTATCATTTTCACTCTATATATAATTTATATTTTATATTAGTAATTTGACAAATTAAAATGTCATTTGATATTTTTTTTATTACATATAATTTAGAGAGAATACTAATAATATAATTAAAAATTAGAATCAAGATTCATTTGTTTAAAATAAATTTATTTTAAGTTAATCTTATAACTATTATAATTAAAAGTTAGAATCAAGATTTAATTGTTTAAAATAAATTTATTTTGAGTTAATTTTATAACTATCAATATAATTGTTTATACTAATATCTAATTATATTTTTATATATATAAAGAAAAAATATTATTTTTAAATAACAAGTATAAAAATTAATTATTTCTATTTGTGTAACAAACTTAACATCTAATTAAATATAAAAATATACGTATTAAATTATTTCAAATTTTAGATAACAAATGTTAAAATTAATTATTAATAAAAAATAAACTTTTTTATGTAAAAATAATAATTAAAACTTTTATTATTTAATTTTTTATCTAGAGAGACTTTAGACTTAGTCAAAAATTTTTATCAATCTATAACTTTTTTTTGTAAAAATAATTTAATTTTATAAATCTCTATACATAAATGCATAACCTATATTATCAGAACAAAGTAAACATAATTTTAAAAAATTTATATTCCAAAAATATTATTACTAATAAAAATAACCATAATTTTAAAAAATTTATATTTCCTAATATTATTAGGAATAAAAATACTAATTGCACGAGTTATTCGTATCAACCAAACGTGGTGGTAATAACAACAGAAAAGGGTTACCAGGAACACATAAAATACAAAACTACAAGAGAAATCGACATTTAAAAACAGAAATATTTGTTTCTGACAAGCACAGGTTTGTAATAGATGTTTAGCACATGTATTATAGCATTCTTGATTGACTTATCCCCACAACCACAACCTTATATTACATTATATATTCATTCATTCCATCGTGTTTTCACCCAAAAAGGAAAAAATCATTCAGCGTGCCAAAAGCTTCGCAAGCAATATATCATTTTGCATCACCTGGTCCACCAAAGAGGTAACCCAGAGAGGAGCCCCCGCCAGGGGCAGCATGGACCTTGGTCGAAGGTCGGTCCTGTGGTCAAATTAGATAGAACAAGATATCAATTACAAAAAATTCCTCAAAAAATATAATCTAACCATGAGCAGAACAACCACTAGCAAGAAAACTCAAGCTGAGTAGAATTAGAAAGTTCATTGAGACAAAGTCGGATATATAGTTTTTATATATGTTGTTATTTCTCATCATCTTAATGCACTTTATCCCACTAAGCATAGTACATTTCACAAAACCAATTGTCATAACAAATACACTACAGTTTATATAAGCATACTTAAGGGCTCAATCTTTTATTCTAAAGTGTGAACATATAGTGATCATGTGTAAGGTTAAAACTTGAAAGAACTTAAATAATCATTTTAATTTTCCTAATTTCATTTTCCATTATAGACGATGCTGCTTTTCTAAGAGTGTATGCTCAGCATTCAGCAGTGGTAAACCAGCTTCAATCTATTATAGTGTACTTAACCTTCATGACTTGATGCATTAGAGCTTGAAAAAGATGCAATCAAGGTAAAGGAAGTACCGTGATGAAGTTGCCCGTATTCTGGCCATCTATAGAATTGCTATTGATACCAGCAGGCTTGTTTGGGTCTATTGTTATTTTAGGAGGTGCTGGCTTAGGAGGAGGCACATCATTTACGGTCTGTGCTTCAGGTTGGCTATTTTTTGGTGCTGGTTTCAGGGCCTCTCCCTCTCCGCTACCAAAAAGATAACCTAATGAACTTTGCCCGCCGCCACTGCTAACTCCACGACCCATACTCTTCAACTGCTTTCCCGAAAGGGGGAAAAAACCAACCGATGAATACGGAAGGAAGAAAATTAGCTGGGGTGTATAAATATTAAAACCACAGTTAATTGAGGTTGCTTTCATACTAGCTTACTTGAAAATTAACCAAGTCTCAAATAAATAGCTTCATTACCAGACTTTTTATGACACTACAATGATCGTCATCATTTTTGGCAAATAGGTTAATAGGTTAAATACATTACATACAATTAAAATGTCCGCGTATAAATCTCCCCCATTCCTTTGGAACAAATGTACCCAAGGGAATCAGCTTCTAAACGAACCACAAACAAAACAACAAACTTCACAGTACAAGCACAAGAATAAGCAAAACACAAAGAATTAAAATGAGATCACATCAATCTTAACCCTCAAAGCATAAACCCCATATATATACCCACACCTCCACAATGTATAATTCTATATTAAATTTAATAACAAGATAATAGTAAATAAATGTTAATAAAGGATCTGAACACGAGGGACGAATGAAGCACAGAGAAAAATCCCACATAAAAAAAAAAAAGCAGAGATCAAACGAAAGTATAAAAATGGAGGGTTTTAGATCCTGAAGAGAAATGAAGAATTATCACAGAAACAGAGGGTATTTCTTCGATGAAAATTGAAGCAAGGAGAAACAAAACCCTAATTCTTACGAGAAAACGGGAAGAAAACAAAAAGAAAAAGAGAGAAAACAGAGCGAAAGAATTACCAGCGAAGCAGATCTGAGAGAGAAGAGAAGGCAAAGGGCCAACGGAAAGTGTTGAGACTTGAGATGTGTGCGTTATAAATAGGCGCTCACACACTTCAATAATTCTTAATTCATATTGTTCAAATCCTTTTTTCCTCTTCTCTAACAATTAACAAAATAATAACCTAATATTGGAGTTAAGTTGTTGCCTTGTTAGGTTAGCTGTAAATTGCAGTGTGTCAGTGCAAAATAAAAATATCATATAAACATTAAGTTATGTATTAGAATTTTCGTAAAATGTTTTGTGATGGTGTTATATCTACAAATATTTTTTTATAATCAAATTCAATTAAATTTGTACAAGCCTACGAGCTTAGCAAAAAAAAAAATACCCGTATTTATTATATAATTTTTTTATCTTTTTTAACACAAAAATTTTATTATAAAGTTACATAATTTTCTATACATAATATAAAAATTGATATAAAACACATACATTCATAAATATAACACATTAACTTTTACACATAACGTAAGTACTTATTTGATATAACACTTTTTTTTCTGTTGTGCATCAAAATTTCTATATTCATTATATCTACTAAACATATATAGACGAAAAAAGAAAAAGATGTGACGATGATAGTAGGTCAGTAGCAATGACAACAACGACGACAGGATAGAGCAATGACGACAACATTAAAAAAAGAAGCGCGAAGAAAAAGGAAGAGGAAAAAGGGGCGGCGACAGTGACGACAACAATAGGAACAACAGTAATAACGATGACGTTGAAAAAGAAACATGATGAAGGAGGAGGGGGAGAATGAGGAGGGGAGGCAGCAACGACAATGATGGCGGTAACAGCAACGACAAAACAACAATATTAAAGAAGAAATGCATAGAAAAAAAAATGAGGAATAAGAGAAGACAATAATAACAAAGGAGGAGGAAAGAAACAATGACAATAGCAGCGACAATGCATTGAAGACAAAAATAAAGGAGGAGGAGAAAGAGGAAGAAGAAAAAAAACAGCAATAACAACACTTACATATAAAAAACAAAAAGAAGCATTAAATACTTAAATAACTTGATTGAAGATTCAATTTAAAAAATATTGGACACCGAACTTTATAGATATAATTAGTTATTATCCTAAATATTAAACAAATATAAACAATTCATTAATTAATAATGTCATATAACAAAACTTCCATCAATTGGATATTTGAGTTTTTAAAATTTTTAAGATAATTGGATTAATTTTTTTTTTCTAATAGATTAGATTAGATGTACTTCTAAAACAAATAAAAGAAGGTTGCAAGCTGTAGAGATGGCAAACGGGTCTAAATCTGTCGGACCGGCCCGTGTAACCCGCCTAAAAAGGCAGGTCGGGTTGAAAATTTGAGACCGCCAAATAGCAAAAGTCCTCCCAACCTGCACTGTAAGAACTGGAATTTTCACGAAAAATCGCATAAGTAGAATAGAATAATTTAATTGCCCGAAAAAAAAAGGTTCAAAAATATAAAAATATTTTTTTAAAATATAAAAGTGAGATTCGGATTTAATGGATTTTTTTAAGTGGAAAAATATTCTCTTTTGAAAATTTTTGCCTAAAAACGCGTACTGACAGATTAGTCGGCAGTATCGGCTTAAGTCTGTCTAGTATTGCATGAGAAAGAATAAAACAATAGAAAATCTTAGAAAAGTTTTTGAAATAGCAAACTGGGCACTTATTCTAAAGGTTTTGATCCAAAGTCGGGCCAAACTAACCAAAAACGCTATGCGATTGGATCGGACCCAGGTTGGGCCCCATTCCAGCATATATAAAGCCTTAAATGAGTCAAGAAAGCTCATTTTCAGCACAAAGAGGAAAAAGGGGCGCTGGTTTTTGAGAGAAGAGAGGAAGAAGAAGAGCACTATTCATCTCCTCCTTCTTTTGGCCGTATCTTGAGCTACGGAGCTCCAATTGACGAGCCATTTGCAATCACACGAAGCTCTCGTCGAGCTCTTCATTTTTATCTAAACAAAGTGATGAGAAATTCACTTTTTTCTTCCCAATTTTTTTGCCCTATGTCATTTTTAAAAATGGCTTTTTGGGCAAAGTTTCTTTGTGTTCTTATTGTTTAGGTGTAATCTAGCTTGGATGAGTAGTGAATTTTACACTAAAACTCGTTGGATATGGTAAGATATCACTAAATTCTTGTGTTTAGTTGAATGTCATAAACTCTAGCTTTGATTCTTGTTGTTTTTCATGATATAGAGTGTTCTTGGTGTTGGGTGAAGGCTTGAATGCTTGTAGTAAAGTAGTTTTATGTGTGGAGAATAATCGGCCAAGGTATAATTTCGATTTTCTTTATGTAGTATATAATGTTTCGTGCAACTTAGGCTAGTGGCCTTCAAGATAGGTTTGAATAATGTGGTTGTATGATTGATTGTATATAAATGCCATGTTGATTGTGGTTTAGATAGAGGTTGTATGAGTTTGAATATGATGATAAGTATATATATGTTGGCAGATGATTATTATTGATGAGTATGATGCCTTGATGAGTTATAATGTTAGGTATTGATGTTAAAGATGATCGTTGATGATGATATGGATTATTGGTTGTTGTGGTTCTTGTTGAGAATGGATAATTGAGGAATTTTGGTATGAATTTAGGAGGAATTGAAGTTAATGGAGGGGAATATTGAGAGGTTTTAATAGTTAGGTGATTGATAAATGTTTGGGGAGTGTCTATAATAATTTTGGGGTCGTTTTGAGTATGTTTGAGTTGGTTGGGTTTAGAAGTTTTGGAAAATTCGAGAATGGTCTCCTTTGGTAATCTATTTTTGGTGAACTTTGGCGGATCATAATTTGAGCCTTAATTTTTGAAATTGGTTTAAAGTTGTTTTAAATTAAAGATGATTTAAAGAGATTTAAATTGATATAAAGTTTGAGAAAATGGAGTTTTGTAGAGGAAGTTATGAACGTTTAAAGTTTGGAGTCTAAAATTGAAATTTCTGTAACTTTACTTTTCTAGATTCTGATAACATGCGTACGCAAACCCATGCCTCATACCCGGATGGTGGCCTCTTTCCAGCACTTTTGCGTACGTGGCCCAGGTATGCGTACGTAAAATGTCCTATTTTTTGTGTATGCGTACGCGGACGTACCTTTTTCAACGTGTGCGTACGCACAACCCCTGTTTTGCTGAAAATGTGTTCTTCACTTTTAAGAGTTCTCTGACTTTCCAAACTTCTTTAATTTTTACTTAAGACTTGTGGATAGTAATTAGGCTCTAAGACTAGTATAGAGGAGTTTATATTTGAGATTAATAGATTTATATACGGGTTTTAGAAGGCGGTGACTTAGACTTGGTATGTCTATTGGGTGTTTTCGTCTTGTTAACTAATGGAGAACTGGGTTGATGATGAACTTAATATATTGATGAAGGATTATGGTTAATGGAATGAGTATAAACGAAATTGTGCTATGAGTTGTGCCGTATTACTAAATTGTATGATTGGCAAGTCGCTATGCGCCTCAAAGACAAGGGCTATGACAGTCTCCCGCTTGTCTGAGATAGCAATGCCGGTGTAGGGGTCGAGTCAGTTTCGCACCTACGTTGAGATGTGAGGGCTGTGGCAGTCTCCCACGCACATAACGTTTCTACTGCCAGAGTGACCTCGGGCACTATAACCCGAAAGAGTGTGCCAGACACTAAAACTCGCGGTGTAAAACCCGGTTAATTAACGGCTAATTAGCCTATAAATGAGAATTTATTCTAGAAAGCCCAAAATGTGATTTTTGTGGCTAAATATGATAGAGGAGATTGAGACGAGAATTTCGGTACCAATTTTATAGAATTCGGACAAAGATTGGACCGAACGGGCCAAACCAGGCCAACCGGACCCAAAGTGGGCCCTTGGCCCAACATAACTAGACCAAAACCCTAGTTTTCAGCACTCTCTCTCCTTACAACACTCAAAACACGCTGAAAGTTAGAGAGAATGGGGTAAGAACACTCTCTCAACCTTCTTTCTCTCACTTGATCTTCAAACCACCATAACTTTTGATCTAGAGCTCCGATAGCTCCATTTGCGGCCACGCGTTCACCGCGGAGAGCTCTACAAAACCCATACAATCAATCTTGAGGTAAGCCACGTGTTGCTGTTCGAAATTCCAGCCCTTATTTTCGAGTTTCATGGGTGAAATGTTGAGATTTTGGGTTCTTTGATGTTATAGGACCCAACTTTCTTGAAGGAGAAGGTTAATCTTCTCTCCTTGGACCTTGGGTGTGGTAAGATTCTCAACCCTAGTGTATTTGGTTGTTTTATGATGTTTGGGTTTTGAGATGTTGTGTATGGGTATGATGATTGTGGCTTAGGTTATGTATATGTGAATTTTGGAGCTTGATTGGTGATTTTGAAAAGCTTGAAAAAGGGATTTGGTGGTGAAAAATCTGTTCTTGGAGGTCTTGAGGCCTTGAGAGCTTGTGGATAAGTGGTTTGGAAGTGCTCCGGTTGAGCTTGGAAAATCGGCTAAGGTATGGTTTCGGTTTCCCGTATCTAATATGTAATGTGGTAGGAAATACTTAGGCTAGAGACCCTAAGATAGGCATTGAATTGTTGGTGTTGTTGAATGGTTGAGATATATGATGTGGTCATATATGTGATGATGATTATTGATGCCTTGATAGTATGATGTATGAGAAATATGCATGTTGTGATATATGCTTGATGATCGGTTATGGTTGAATTGTGGGTTGAACCATGTTGATGGTGAATATGATATTGATTATGTATAATGATGGTTAATTGGAATTGGTGTTGTTGAAAATTGGCATGAGAAAGAGTATATGATATGTCAATGTGTTTGGGTTTGAGCCACTTGGGTGAAGTGGGCTAGGATGATGGGATAGTGATTTTGTAATTTGTGATAATGTGTCAATGTGTGAGTTGAGGAGGCTTGATGTTGAATTTGATATATTTTGATTGATTTCAAAGAAAAGGGATGAAATTGGCATGTTTTGATTGATTTTGAAAAGAGTTGAAAATGGCTTGTTTTGAAAATGGCATATTGTGGTTTTGTATGAAAATATGGGTTTTGGGCATACTTTGGTGGGACATAACTTGGACTACGGATCTCCATTTTGTGCCAAATCTATTTAGAAATGAAATTGGATCCGGGAAGTCCATGCCGTTCGAAGAATGGGTGAAAAACGATTTAAAATGAGGAAGTTATGTCCGTTGGAAGATTGGGGTTTAAATCTGTGAATTCTACAGCTTTTAACTTAGAAAGTTTTTAGCAGCATAACCCCTTGCGCGTAGGCGCACTTGGCGCGTAAGCGCCGATCTTCTAGAAAGCGCCATCCATGCGTGAGCATGATGTGCGCGGGCGCGCCGATGGGCTGCACCCAATGCCTAGTCATTTTCTAGAGAGTTATGCCAGAACTGTGCCAGTGTTGTGCCTGGGGCACGAGAACACCCACGCGTACGCGTGGTTGACGCGTACGCGTCGATTGGCAAATTTTTAATCCACGCGTTAGCGTGGATGACGCTTGCGCGCCGATGAGTTTTTGAGGCCATCCACGCGTGCGCGTGGAGTGCGCGTATGCGTGGCCCTGTTTTCATCCCAAAGTTGATTTTTGAGTTTTAAAAGCCAAATCTCATACTTCTAAGCCTCCGATCTCACCGTTTAAGCCTTAAATAATTATGATATGCCTAGCTATGAGAGAAGGAGCTAGTGGATGTGGTAACTTGCGAGTGAAGCAAGGGAAACATGAATAATCAATGAGGATCATTGATGATTATGTGAGATGTGGAGGATGGTGGTGGAAGTGTGATGAGCGGATAATTTGTACGCTTTTTGGCATTGTTTTTAGTACGTTTTTAGTATGATCTAGTTAGTTTTTAGTATATTTTCATTAGTTTTTAGTTAAAATTCACTTTTCTAGACTTTACTATGAGTTTGTGTGTTTTTCTGTGATTTCAGGTATTTTCTGGCTGAAATTGAGGGACCTGAGCAAAAATCTGATTCAGAGACTGAAAAGGACTGCAGATGCTGTTGGATTCTGACCTCCCTGCACTCGAAGCGGATTTTCTGGATCTACAGAAGCCCAATTGGCGCGCTCTCAACGGCGTTGAAAAGTAGACATCCTGGGCTTTCCAGCAATATATGATAGTCCATACTTTGCCCAAGATTTGATGGCCCAAACCGGCGTTCAAAGTCACCTTCAAGATTTCCAGCGTTAAACGCCGGAATTGGCACCCAAATGGGAGTTAAACGCCCAAACTGGCACTAAAGCTGGCGTTTAACTCCAAGAAGAGTCTCTACACGAAAATGCTTCATTGCTCAGCCCAAGCACACACCAGGTGGGCCCAGAAGTGGATTTTTATGTCATTTACTCATTTCTGTAAACCTTAGGCTACTAGTTTTCTATAAGTAGGACCTTTTACTATTGTATTAGAAATCTTTTGATCACTTTAGATCTCTAGATCATCTTTGGACGTCTAGTTCTTAGATCATTGGGAGGCTGGCCTCACGGCCATGCCTAGACCTTGTTCTTATGTATTTTCAACGGTGGAGTTTCTACACACCATAGATTAAGGTGTGGAGCTCTGCTGTACCTCGAGTATTAATGCAATTACTATTGTTCTTCCATTCAATTCCGCTTGTTCTTGTTCTAAGATATCACTTGTTCTTCAACTTGATGAATGTGATGATCCGTGACACTCATCATCATTCTCACCTATGAACGTGTGACTGACAACCACCTCCGTTCTACCTTCGATTGGGTGAATATCTCTTGGATTCCTGATTGCACGATGCATGGTTGATCGCCTGACAACCGAGTGCTTGCTTGACAACCGAGCCAACCATTCCGTGAGATCAGAGTCTTCGTGGTATAGGCTAGAACTGATGGCGGCATTCAAGAGAATCCGGAAGGTCTAACCTTGTCTGTGGTATTCTGAGTAGGATTCAATGATTGAATGACTGTGACGTGCTTCAAACTCCTAGCAGGCGGGGCGTTAGTGACAGACGCAAAAGAATCGCTGGATTCTATTCCGGCCTGACCGAGAACCGACAAATGATTAGCCATGCTGTGACAGAGCATAGGAACATTTTCACTGAGAGGATGGGAGGTAGCCACTGACAACGGTGAAACCCTACATAAGCTTGCCATGGAAAGGAGTAAGAAGGATTGGATGAAGACAGTAGGAAAGCAGAGAGATGGAAGGGAAGGCATCTTCATGCGCTTATCTGAAGTTCCTACCAATGAATTACATAAGTACCTCTATCTTTATCTTTATGTTTATTTCGTTCATCACCATATCCAATTGAGTTTACCTGACTAAGATTTACAAGATGACCATAGCTTGCTTCATACCAACAATCTCTGTGGGATCGACCCTTACTCGCGTAAGGTTTATTACTTGGACGACCCAGTACACTTGCTGGTTAGTTGTGCGAAGTTGTGTTTATGCCATGGTATTGAACACCAAGTTTTTGGGGTTCATGACCGGGGATTATGAGAGTTGTGAAAAGTATTGATCACAATTTCGTGCACCAAGTTTTTGGCGCCGTTGCCGGGGATTGTTGAGTTTGGACAACTGACGGTTCATCTTGTTGCTTAGATTAGGTATTTTTTTTCTTCAGAGTTCTTAAGAATGAATTCTAGTGTCTCAAGGTGATGTTCTTATCATCACCAAAGCTGATTGATCTTCATCAATTTAGCTCTTGAATGCAATGTTCTGCTGAAGCTTGGCTGACCATGTCTAATTCCTTTAGACTGAAGCTTTAGACTAACACTGCATGATTCCTGGAATTCTCATTAAGAATTTTGATATCTTTTTCCACTTAATTTTCGAAAAACACAAAAAAATCAAAAAATCATAAAATCCAAAAATTTCTTGTTTGAGTCTAGTGTCTCATGTTAAGTTTGGTGTCAATTGCATGCATCCATTCATGTGTTCTTAAGGATCTTCAAATAATTCTTGATGATTTCTTACTATGATCTTTGAATTCCCTTGACTTGAGTGTTTTATGTGTCTCATATGCACTCTCATTAGTGTCAGTAGTATACAAACTGCTAAGTTTGGTGTCTTGCATGCATAGTTATTTGATTCTTGTTGCATTTTGATTTTTCCTTATTATTAAAAATCCAAAAATATTTTTAATTTGTGTCTTCTTAAGTCAATAATATAGAGAATTAAAGATTCAGAACATACAGCAGAGGAATTGCACAGAAAGAGCTGGGCGTTCAAAACGCCCAGTGAAGAAGGACAGACTGGCGTTTAAACGCCAGCCAGGGTACCTGGTTGGGCGTTTAACGCCCAAAAGGGTATAGTTTTGGGCGTTAAACGCCAGAATGTGCACCATTCTGGGCGTTTAACGCCAGGATGGCTAAAGGGGGAAGATTTTGTTTTCAAATCAAATTTTTTTCAAGTTTTCAAAGTTTTTCAAAATCAAATCTTTTTCAAAATCAATTTCTTTCTATTTTCAAAGATACTTACTATCAATTAATGATTTGATTCAACATTTCAAGTATGTTGCCTTTTCTGTTGAGAAAGGTTTAATGTTTGAATCATATCTTTTCTTGTTAGTCAAGTTTTTAATTTTCAAAATCAATTTTTTTTTAAAATGTTTTTCAAATCATATCTTCTCAATCACATCTTTTTAAAACTAATCATATTTTCTTAACCACATCTTTCTCAAAATAGTTTTCAATCAAATCTTTTTGATTTCTAATTTCAAAATCTTTTTCAAAAATCACTTGATCTCTTTCTCACTCTTGGTTTTCGAAAATTAATTAGTGTTTTTCAAAATGTTTTCAAAATTTCTTACTTAATTTTCGAAAACCACTTCCCTCCTTCTCACATCCTTCTATTTATGAACTAACACTATTCCTTAATGCAAAAATTCGAACTCCATCTTCTTTGATAAGTTCGAATTTTCTACTTCTGTCTTCTACTTTTCTTTTCCTCTGACACCTAAAGGAATCTCTATACTGTGACATAGAGGATTCCACATTTTCTTGTTCCTTCTCTTTCATATGAGCAGGAGCAAAGACAAAGGCATTCTTGTTGAGGCTGATCCTGAACCTGAAAGGACCTTGAAGAGAAAGCTAAGAGAAGCCAAAGCACAACTCTCTTTAGAGGACCTGACCGAATTCTTCAAAGAAGAAGAACACATGGCAGCCGAAAACAACAATGCCAACAATGCAAGGAAGGTGCTGGGTGACTTTACTGCACCTACTCCCGAGTTCTATGGGAGAAGCATCTCTATCCCTGCCATTGGAGCAAACAACTTTGAGCTTAAGCCTCAATTAGTTTCTCTAATGCAACAGAATTGCAAGTTCCATGGACTTCCATTGGAAGATCCTCATCAGTTCTTAGCTGAGTTCTTGCAAATCTGTGACACTGTCAAGACTAATGGGGTTGACCCTGAGGTCTACAGACTTATGCTATTCCCTTTTGCTGTAAGAGACAGAGCTAGAACATGGTTGGACTCTCAACCTAAAGAAAGCCTGGACTCTTGGGAAAAGCTAGTCAATGCCTTCTTGGCAAAGTTCTTTCCACCTCAAAAATTGAGTAAGCTTAGAGTGGAAGTCCAAACCTTCAGACAGAAGGAAGGAGAATCCCTCTATGAAGCTTAGGAAAGATACAAACAATTAATCAGAAAGTGTCCTTCTGATATGCTTTCTGAATGGAGCATCATAGGTATTTTCTATAATGGTCTCTCTGAACTATCCAAGATGTCTTTGGATAGCTCTGCTGGAGGATCTCTTCATCTGAAGAAGACGCCTACTGAAGCTCAAGAACTGATTGAAATGGTTGCAAATAACCAATTCATGTATACTTCTGAAAGGAATCCTGTGAACAATGGGACTAGTCAGAAGAAAGGAGTTCTTGAGATTGACACTCTGAATGCCATATTGGCTCAGAACAAAATATTGACTCAACAAGTCAATATGATCTCTCAAAGTCTGTCTGGAATGCAAAATGCACCAAGCAGTACTAAGGAAGCTTCATCTGAGGAAGAAGCTTATGATCCTGAGAATCCTTCAATGGAAGAGGTGAATTACATGGGAGAACCCTATGGAAACACCTATAATCCTTCGTGGAGAAATCATCCAAATTTCTCATGGAAGGATCAACAGAGACCTCAACAAGGTTTCAATAACAACAATGGTGGAAGAAACAGGTTTAGCAATAGCAAGCCTTTTCTATCATCTTCTCAGCAACAGACAGAGAGTTCTAAGCAGAATACCTCTGACTTAGCAACCATGGTCTCTGATCTAATCAAAACCACTCAAAGTTTCATGACTGAAACAAGGTCCTCCATCAGAAATTTGGAGGCACAAGTGGGTCAGCTGAGCAAGAAAATTACTGAACTCCCTCCTAGTACTCTCCCAAGCAATACAGAAGAAAATCCAAAAGGAGAGTGCAAGGCCATCAACATGGCCGAATTTTGGGAGGGAGAAGAGGCAGTGAACGCCACTGAGGAAAGCCTCACTGGGCGTCCACTGGCCTCCAATGAGTTCCCCAATGAGGAATCATGGGAATCTGAGGCTCAAACTGAGACCATAGAGATTCCATTGGACTTACTTCTGCCATTCATGAGCTCTGATGAGTATTCTTCCTCTGAAGAGGATGAGTATGTCACTGAAGAGCAAGTTGCTAAATACCTTGGAGCAATCATGAAGCTAAATGACAAGTTATTTGGAAATGAGACTTGGGAGGATGAATCCCCTTTGCTCACCAAGGAACTGGATGACTTGTCTAGGCAGAAACTGCCTCAAAAGAGACAGGATCCTGGGAAGTTTTCAATACCTTGTACCATAGGCACCATGACCTTCAAGAAGGCCTTGTGTGACTTAGGGTCAAGTGTAAACCTCATGCCTCTCTCTGTAATGGAGAAGTTAGGGATCTCTGAGGTACAAGCTGTAAGAATCTCACTAGAGATGGCAGACAACTCAAGAAAACAAGCCCATGGACTTGTAGAGGATGTTCTGGTTAAAGTTGAAGACCATTACATCCCTACTGATTTCATAGTCCTAGAGACTGGGAAGTGCATGGATGAATCCATCATCCTTGGCAGACCCTTCCTAGCCACAGCAAGGGCTGTGATTGATGTTGATAGAGGAGAGTTGATCATTCAAGTGAATGAAGAATCCTTGGTGTTTAAGGCCCAAGGATATCCCTCTGTCACCATGGAGAGGAAGCATGAAGAGCTTCTCTCAAATCAGAGCCAAACAGAGCCCCCACAGTCAAACTCTAAGTTTGGTATTGGGAGGCCACAACCAAACTCTAAGTTTGGTGTTGAACCCCCACATTCAAACTCTAAGTTTGGTGTTGGGAGGTTCCAACATGGCTCTGAGCATTTCTGAGGCTCCATGAGAGTCCTCTGTCAAGCTAATGACATTAAAGAAGCGCTTGTTGGGAGGCAACCCAATGTTTTATAATTAACTATTTTCTTTTGTTATTTTATATTTTTTGTAGGTTGATGATCATGAGAAGTCACAAAATCAATGAAAAAAGCAAAAACAGAATGAAAAACAGGAAGAAAAATAGCACACCCTGGAGGACGCACCTACTAGCGTTTAAACGCCAGTGAGGCTAGCTGTTGGGCGTTTAACGCCCAGTCTGGCACCATTCTGGGCGTTTAACGCCAAAAAGGGGCACCAGACTGGCGTTAAACGCCAGAAAAGGGCAAGAAGCTGGCGTTAAACGCCAGAAATGGGCACCAGCCCGGCGTTTAACGCCAGAATTGGCACAAAACGAGATTTTGCTTGCCATTTGGTGCAGGGATGACTTTTCCTTGACACCTCAGGATCTGTGGACCCCACAGGATCCCCACCTACCCTACCACCCTCTCTCTCTTCTTCACCCATTCACCAATCACCTCAACACCTCTTCCCCAAAAACCCTTCACCTATCAAATCCCATCTTTCTCTTCACCACTCACATCCATCCTTCATAAAACCCCACTGATGAGCGGATAATTTATACGCTTTTTGGCATTGTTTTTATATAGTTTTTAGTAAGTTTGAGCTACTTTTAGGGATGTTTTCATTAGGTTTTATGTTAAATTCACATTTCTGGACTTTATTATGAGTTCGTGTGTTTTTCTGTGATTTCAGGTAAATTCCGGCTGAAATTGAGGGATCTGAGCAAAACTCTGAAGAAGGCTGACAAAAGGACTGCTGATGCTGTTGGAATCTGACCTCCCTGCACTCGAAATGGATTTTCTGGAGCTACAGAACTCCAATTGGCGCGCTCTCAACGGCGTTGGAAAGTACACATCCAGGGCTTTCCAGCAATATATAAACGCCAGAAAAACGTCATGATCCGGAGTTGAACGCCCAAAACACGTCATAACTCGAAGTTCAACTCCAAGAGAAGCCTTAGCTCGTGGATTGATCAAGCTCAGCCCAAACATACACCAAGTGGGCCCCGAAAGTGAATTTATGCATCAATTACTTACTCATGTAAACCCTAGGAGCTAGTTTATTATAAATAGAACTTTTTACTATCATATCATCATCCTGGATTGTATTTTGAATCCTGTGATCACGTTTTGGGGGCTGGCCATTCGGCCATGCCTGAACCTTTTACTTATGTATTTTCAATGGTGGAGTTTCTGCACACCATAGATTAAGGGTGTGGAGCTCTGCTGTACCTCAAGTATTAATGCAATTCTATTTTCTTTTATTCAAATCTCTCTTATTCTTATTCCAAGATATTCATTCGTACCCAAGAACATGATGAATGTAATGATGAAAGTGACGATCATTATCATTCTCACTTATGAACGCACGTGATTGACAACCACTTCCGTTCTACATGCAACAGAGCTTGAATGTGTATCTCTTAGATTCCCCAACAGAATCTTCGTGGTATACGCTAGATAGATGGCGGCATTTATGAGGATCCGGAAAGTCTCACCTTGTCTGTGGTATTCCGAGTAGGATCCTGGGAATCCGGAAAGTCTAACCTTGTCTGTGGTATTCCGAGTAGGATTCCGGTAATGAATGACTGTGACGTACTTCAAACTTGCAAGTGCTGGGCGTTAGTGACAGACGCAAAAGAATCAAGGGATTCTATTCCAGTAGGCGCAGGAACCAACCAGTGATTAGCCGTGCTGTGACAGAGTGCGTGAGCGTAGTTTTCACTGCGAGGATGGGATGTAGCCATCAACCATGGGTGATGCCTCCAGACGATTAGCCGTGCGAGTGACAGCCGCATAGGATCATTTTCCCGAGAGAATTGAAAGTAGCCACCGCTGATGGTGAACCCCTATACACAGCTTGCCATGGAAAGGAGTAAGAAGGATTGAGTTGAAGCAGTAGGAAAGCAGGCGTCCTTGAGTCATACAGTATCTCCATTCACTTATCTGAAATTCCCACCAATGAATCTGCATAAGTATTCTATCCCTTTTATTATTTATTTTCTTATTTCTATTTTCGAAACCATCAATCAATTTAATCTGCCTAACTGAGATTTACAAGGTGACCATAGCTTGCTTCATACCAACAATCTCTGTGGGATCGACCCTTACTCACGTAAGGTTTATTACTTGGACGACCCAGTACACTTGCTGGTTAGTTGAACGGAGTTGTGAGCTTCTCTAACAGTGCCTGAAACTCTTTTATCACAATTTCGTCCACCAAGTTTTTGGCGCCGTTGCCGGGGATTGTTCGAGTATGGACAACTGACGGTTCATCTTGTTGCTCAGATTAGGTAATTTTCTTTTCAAAAATCTTTTTCAAAATTTTTCTTTTATTTTTCGTTTTTCTAAACTCTATTTTCGAAAAAAAATTAATAAAAATTCAAAAAAAAATTTCATAAAATCATAAAAATAAAAAAAATTATTTTGTATTTCTTGTTTGAGTCTTGAGTCAATTTTTAAGTTTGGTGTCAATTGCATGCTTTTAAAATTTTTCTTGCATTTTTTCGAAAATTTCATGCATTCATAGTGTTCTTCATGATCTTCAAGTTGTTCTTGATAAGTCTTCTTGTTTGATCTTGATGATTTCTTGTTTTGTGTTGTTTGTTGTTTTTCATGTGCACTTTTGCATTCATATTTTCCATGCATTAAAGATTTCTAAGTTTGGTGTCTTGCATGTTTTCTTTGCATTAAAAATTTTTCAAAATTATGTTCTTGATGTTCATCATGATCTTCAAAGTGTTCTTGGTGTTCATCTTGACATTCATAGCATTCTTGCATGCATTCATTGTTTTGATCTAAAAATTTCATGCATTGCATATTTTTGTTGTTTTTCTCTCTCATTATTAAAAATTCAAAAATAAAAAAAATATCTTTTCTTTATTTTCCTCCAAATTTTCGAAATTTTGGGTTGACTTGGTCAAAAAATTTTCAAAATTAGTTGTTTCTTACAAGTCAAGTCAAAATTTCAATTTTAAAAATCTTATCTTTTCAAAATCTTTTTTTTTAAAAATCATATCTTTTTCATTTTTTATATAATTTTCGAAAAATTCAAAAATTATTTTTCAAAATATTTTCAAAATCTTTTTCTTATCTTTATTTCAAATTTTCGAAAATTAGCTAACAATTAATGTGATTGGTTCAAAAATTTGAAGTTTGTTACTTTCTTGTTAAGAAAGGTTCAATCTTTAAGTTCTAGAATCTTATCTTGTAGTTTCTTGTTAGTTAAGTCTATTTTAAAAATTAGATCTTTTTCAAAATATCTTTTTATTAAAATTTTATCTTATCTTTTTATCTTTTATCTTATCTTTTTCAAAAATTTTATCTTTTTCAAAATTTGATTTCAAAATATCTTATCTAACCTCCTATCTTCTTATCTTTTCAAATTTGATTTCAAATCTTTTTCAATCAACTAACTAACTTCTTGTTTGTTTCTTATCTTTTTCAAAACCACCTAACTACTTTTCCCTCTCTAATTTTCGAAAATTCTCCCTCTCTTTTTCAAAAATTCTTTTTGTTTTAAATTTTAATTTTAATTATATTTTGTCTTTGATTTTCGAAAATTACTAACCTCTTTTTCAAAAAATTATTTTCGAAATTTCTCTTCTCTTCTCTTATTCTATTTAATTATTTAATTACTAACACTTCTCTTCACCTCTCTTCATCCAAAAATCCGAATCCATCCTTCTTCTTTCTTCTACCCCTTTCTTCTTCTACTAACATAAAGGAATCTCTATATTGTGACATAGAGGATTCCTCTTTCTTTTCTTGTTTTCTTCTCTTTCATATGAGCAGGAACAGGGAAAAAGGCACTCTTGTTGAAGTTGATCCAGAACCTGAAAGGACTCTGAAGAGAAAATTAAGAGAAGCTAAATTACAACAATCCAGAAACAACCTTTCAGAAATTTTCGAACAAGAGAAGGACATGGCAGCCGAAAATAATAATAATAATAATGCAAGGAGAATGCTTGGTGACTTCACAAAGCCAACATCCAAGTTTGATGGAAGAAGCATCTCCATTCCTGCCATTGGAGCCAATAACTTTGAGCTTAAGCCTCAACTAGTTGCATTAATACAACAAAACTGCAAGTTTTATGGACTTCCATCTGAAGATCCTTATCAGTTTTTAACTGAGTTCTTGCAGATCTGTGAGACTGTAAAGACGAATGGAGTTGATCCTGAAGTCTACAGACTCATGCTTTTCCCTTTTGCTGTAAGAGACAGAGCTAGAATATGGTTGGATTCACAACCTAAGGATAGCCTGGACTCCTGGGATAAGCTGGTCACTGCCTTCTTAGATAAATTCTTTCCTCCTCAAAAGCTGAGCAAGCTAAGAGTGGATGTTCAAACCTTCAAACAAAAAGATGGTGAATCCCTCTATGAAGCTTGGGAAAGATACAAGCAGCTGACCAAGAGATGTCCATCTGACATGTTTTCAGAATGGACCCTATTATATATATTCTATTATGGTCTATCTGAATTTTCGAAAATGTCATTGGACCATTCTGCAGGTGGATCTATTCACCTGAAGAAAACGCTTGAAGAGGCTCAAGAACTCATTGACATGGTTGCAAACAACCAGTTCATGTACACCTCTGAGAGGAATTCCGTGAATAATGGGATACCTCAGAAGAAAGGAGTTCTTGAAATTGACGCTCTGAATGCCATATTAGCTCAGAACAAAATGTTGACTCAACAGGTCAACATGATCTCTCAAAATCTGAATGGATTGCAACATGCATCCAACAGTACTAGAGAGGTAGCTTCTGAAGAAGCTTATGATCCTGAGAACCCTGCCATGGCAGAGGTTAATTACATGGGTGAACCTTATGGAAACACCTATAATCCATCATGGAGAAATCATCCAAATTTCTCCTGGAAGGATCAACAAAAGCCTCAACAAGGCTTTAACAATGGTGGACGCAATAGGCTGAGCAATAGTAAGCCATATCCATCATCTTCTCAGCAACAGACAGAGAATTCAGAACAAAACACTTCTAATTTAGCCAATATAGTCTCTGATCTGTCAAAGGCCACTTTCAGTTTCATGAATGAAACAAGATCCTCCATTAGAAATTTGGAGGCACAAGTGGGCCAGCTGAGTAAGAAAGTCATTGAAACTCCTCCCAGTATTCTCCCAAGCAATACAGAAGAGAATCCAAAAGGAGAGTGCAAGGCCATTGATTTGATCAAAATGGCCGAATGCACTAGGGAGGAGGAGGACGAAAATCCTAGTGAGGAAGACCTCCTGGGACGTCCTCCAAGCAAGAAGGAGTTTCCTATTAAGGATCCAGAGGAATCTGAGGCTCATACAGAGACCATAGAGATCCCATTAAATCTCCTTCTTCCATTCATGAGCTCTGAAGACTATTCTTCCTCTGAAAAGGATGAAGATGTGACTGGAGAGCAAGTTGCTCAATACTTAGGAGCTATCATGAAGCTGAATGCCAAGTTGTTTGGTAATGAGACTTGGGAAAGTGAACCTCCCTTGCTCGTTAGTGAACTAGATTCTTGGATTCAAAAAACTCTACCTCAAAAGAAACAAGATCCTGGCAAGTTCCTAATACCTTGTACCATAGGCACCATGAGCTTTGAAAAAGCTCTATGTGATCTGGGATCAGGGATAAATCTGATGCCACTCTCTGTAATGGAGAAGCTGGGGATCATTGAGGTACAACCTGCCTTGTTCTCATTACAATTGGCAGATAAGTCATTGAGACAAGCTTATGGAATAGTAGAGGACGTGCTAGTAAAGGTTGAAGGCCTTTACATCCCTGCTGATTTCATAATCCTAGACACTAGGAAGGAAGATGATGAATGCATCATCCTAGGAAGACCTTTCCTAGCCACAGCAGGAGCTGTGATAGATGTCAACAGAGGTGAGTTAGTCCTTCAATTAAATGGGGACTACCTTATGTTTAAGGCACATGGCCATCCCTCTGTGACAAAAGAGAGTAAGCAGGAAGAACTTCTCTCAGTTCAGAGTCAAGAAGAGCCCACACAGTCAAACTCTAAGTTTGGTGTTGTGAGGCCACAACCAAACTCTAAGTTTGGTGTTCAAACTCCATATCCAAACTCTAAGTTTGGTGTTGGGATTACACACTAAAATTGACCTGATCACCTTGTGGCTCCATGAGAGCCACTGTCAAGCTATTGACATTAAAGAAGCGCTTGTTGGGAGGCAACCCAATTTTATCTAATCTTGTTTTATTTTGTTTCTTTGTTATTTTTGTGTTTAATTAGGTACATGATCATGAGGAGTCACGAAAAAATCAAAAAAATTAAAAACAGAGTCAAAAACAGAAGAAAAATTTTTTTACCCTGGAGGTAGCGCAGACTGGCGTTCAACACCAGTAAGATGCATCTGGCTGGCGTTCAACGCCAGAACAGAGCACCATTCTGGCGCTGAACGCCAGGAACAAGCAACAACCTGGCGTTAAACGCCAGGAACGTGCACAGAGAGGACAAACTGGCGCTGAACGCCAGTAACAAGCATGAAACTGGCGTTCAACGCCAGAAACATGCATTACATGGGCGTTGAACGCCCAGAACGTGCACCAATGGGCGTTTGAACGCCAGGATAATGCACGAAGGCATTTTACATGCCTATATGGTGAAGGAATGGTATTTCTTTTCACCTCAGGATCTGTGGACCCCATAGGATCCCCACCTACCATATTCCTACCTTTTCTTTTAATCCTAATCACACTCTCCTAATCCAAATCTCATTTCACTCTTCCCCATATCACACTTCCCAAAAACCTTCACCAATCACCTCAATTCCTCTTCCCAATTACCCCATTCACCATTCACATCAACCCACTCTTCCCCATAAACCCCACCTACCTTCATAAAATTCAAATTCATTTTCCCACCCATTCCCACCCAAATTGGCCGAACCTATACCCTCCCCTCTCCCTATAAATACCCTTCCACTCTTCTTCATTTTCACACATCACAAACCCACATTCTCCCACATAGCCGAACCAACTCTTCTCCCTCTCTTCCCTATTCTCTTCTTCTTCTTCTACTTTTCTTTTCTTTCTTGCTCGAGGGCGAGCAAAATTTTAAGTTTGGTGTGGTAAAAGCATAAGCTTTTTGTTTTTCCATTACCATCAATGGCACCTAAGGCCGGAGTATCCTCTAGAAAAGGGAAAGGGAAGACAAAAGCTTCCACCTCCGAGTCATGGGAGAAGGAGAGATTCATCTCCAAGAGCCATCAAGACCACTTCTATGATGTTGTGGCAAAGAAGAAGGTGATCCCCGAGGTCCCTTTCAAGCTCAAAAAGAATGAGTATCCGGAAATCCGACATGAAATTCAAAGAAGAGGGTGGGAAGTCATAACCAACCCCATGCAACAAGTCGGAATATTAATGGTTCAAGAGTTCTATGCCAATGCATGGATCACTAGGAACCATGATCAAAGTATGAACCCGAATCCAAAGAACTATCTCACAATGGTTCGGGGGAAATACTTAGATTTTAGTCCGGAAAATGTGAGGTTGGCGTTTCACTTGCCTATGATGCAAGGAGATGAACGCCCCTACACTAGAAGGGTCAACTTTAATCAAAGGTTGGACCAAGTCCTTACGGACATATGTGTGGAAGGAGCCCAATGGAGAATAGACTCCAAAGGCAAGCCAGTCCAACTAAGAAGACTGGACCTCAAGCCTGTAGCTAGAGGATGGTTGGAGTTCATCCAAAGATCCATCATTCCTACTAGCAACCGATCTGAAGTTACTGTGAATCGGGCCATCATGATCCATAGCATCATGATTGGAGAGGAAGTAGAAGTTCATGAGGTCATCTCCAATGAACTCTACAAAATAGCCGACAAGTCCTCAACCATGGCACGGCTAGCCTTCCCTCACCTCATATGCCATCTATGCTACTCAGCTGGAGTTATCATAGATGGAGATGTCTCCATTGAAGAAGACAAGCCCATCACCAAGAAAAGGATGGAGCAAGCAAGAGAAGCTCCTCACGGCCCTCAAGAAATGCATGAGGAAGCTCACCATCAACAAATTCCTGAGATGCCTCAAGGAATGCACTTTTCTCCCAACAACTATTGGGAGCAACTCAATACCTCCTTAGAAGATTTGAGCCATAATGTGGAACATCATGAACACTCCATCATTCTCCAAGAAATAAGAGAAGATCAAAGAGCAATGAGGGAGGAGCAACAAAGGCAAGGAAGGGACATAGAAGAGCTTAAGGACATTGTTGGTCCTTCAAGAAGAAGACGCCACTAAGAGGTGGATTCATTCCTTGTTCTTTATTTCTTTCTGTTTTCGGTTTTTAGTATTGTGTTTATTTATGTTTTGTGTCTTTATTTCATGATCATTAGTATGTAACCATGCCTTAAAGCTATGAATAAAATCCATTAATCCTTCACCTCTCTTAAATGAAAAATGTTTTAATTCAAAAGAACAAGAAGTACATGAATTTCGAATTTATCCTTGAATTTAATTTAATTATATTGATGTGGTGGCAATACTTTTTGTTTTCTGAATGAATGCTTGAACAGTGCATATTTTTGATCTTGTTGTTTATGAGTGTTAAAATTGTTGGCTCTTGAAAGAATGATGAACAAAGAGAAATGTTATTGTTGATTTGAAAAATCATGAAATTGATTCTTGAAGCAAGAAAAAGCAGTGAAAAGGAAGCTTGCGAAAAAAAATGGCGAAAAAAAAATATAGAAAGAAAAAAGAAGGAGCAATAGAAAAAGCCAATAGCCCTTAAAACCAAAAGGCAAGGGTAAAAAGGATCCAAGGCTTTGAGCATCAATGGATAGGAGGGCCCAAGGAAATTAAATCCAGGCCTAAGCGGCTAAATCAAGCTGTCCCTAACCATGTGCTTGTGTCATGAAGGTCCAAGTGAAAAGCTTGAGACTGAGTGGTTAAAGTCGTGATCCAAGGCAAAAGAGTGTGCTTAAGAGCTCTGGACACCACTAACTGGGGACTCTAGCAAAGCTGAGTCACAATCTGAAAAGGTTCACCCAGTTATGTGTCTGTGGCATTTGTGTATCCGGTGGTAATACTGGAAAACAAAGTGCTTAGGGCCACGGCCAAGACTCATAAGTAGCTGTGTTCAAGAATCAACATGCTTAACTAGGAAAGTCAATAACACTATCCGAAATTCTAAGTTCCTAGAGAAGCCAATCACTCTAAACTACAAAGGAAAAAGTGAGATGCCAAAACTGTTCAGAAGCAAAAAGCTACAAGTCCCGCTCATCTAATTAAATTAATATTCATTGATATTCTGAGGTTTATAGTATATTCTCTTCTTTTATCCTATTTGATTTTTAGTTGCTTGGGGACAAGCAACAATTTAAGTTTGGTGTTGTGATGAGCGGATAATTTATACGCTTTTTGGCATTGTTTTTATATAGTTTTTAGTAAGTTTGAGCTACTTTTAGGGATGTTTTCATTAGTTTTTATGTTAAATTCACATTTCTGGACTTTACTATGAGTTCGTGTGTTTTTCTGTGATTTCAGGTAAATTCTGGCTGAAATTGAGGGATCTGAGCAAAACTCTGAAGAAGGCTGACAAAAGGACTACTGATGCTGTTGGAATCTAACCTCCCTGCACTCGAAATGGATTTTCTGGAGCTACAGAACTCCAATTGGCGCGCTCTCAACGGCGTTCGAAAGTAGACATCCAGGGCTTTCCAGAAATATATAATAGTCCATACTTTATTCGAAGAATGACGACGTAACTTGGCGTTGAACGCCAAGTTCATGCAGCTGTCTGGAGTTAAACGCCAGAAAAACGTCATGATCTGGAGTTGAACGCCCAAAACACGTCATAACTCGAAGTTCAACTCCAAGAGAAGCCTTAGCTCGTGGATTGATCAAGCTCAGCCCAAACATATACCAAGTGGGCCCCGAAAGTGAATTTATGCATCAATTACTTACTCATGTAAACCCTAGGAGCTAGTTTATTATAAATAGAACTTTTTACTATCATATCATCATCCTGGATTGTATTTTGAATCCTGTGATCACGTTTTGGGGGCTGGCCATTCGGCCATGCCTGAACCTTTTACTTATGTATTTTCAACGGTGGAGTTTCTGCACACCATAGATTAAGGGTGTGGAGCTCTACTGTACCTCAAGTATTAATGCAATTCTATTTTCTTTTATTCAAATCCCTCTTATTCTTATTCCAAGATATTCATTCGTACCCAAGAACATGATGAATGTAATGATGAAAGTGACGATCATTATCATTCTCACTTATGAACGCACGTGATTGACAACCACTTCCGTTCTACATACAACAGAGCTTGAATGTGTATCTCTTAGATTCCCCAACAGAATCTTCGTGGTATAAGCTAGATAGATGGCGGCATTTATGAGGATCCGGAAGGTCTCACCTTGTCTGTGGTATTCCGAGTAGGATCCTGGGAATCCGGAAAGTCTAACCTTGTCTGTGGTATTCCGAGTAGGATTCCGGTAATGAATGACTGTGACGTACTTCAAACTTGCAAGTGCTGGGCGTTAGTGACAGACGCAAAAGAATCAAGGGATTCTATTCCAGTAGGCGTAGGAACCAACCAGTGATTAGCCGTGCTGTGACAGAGTGCGTGAGCGTAGTTTTCACTGCGAGGATGGGATGTAGCCATCAACCATGGGTGATGCCTCCAGACGATTAGCCGTGCGAGTGACAGCCGCATAGGATCATTTTCCCGAGAGGATTGAAAGTAGCCACCGCTGATGGTGAACCCCTATACACAACTTGCCATGGAAAGGAGTAAGAAGGATTGAGTTGAAGCAGTAGGAAAGCAGGCGTCCTTGAGTCATACAGTATCTCCATTCACTTATCTGAAATTCCCACCAATGAATCTGCATAAGTATTCTATCCCTTTTATTATTTATTTTCTTATTTCTATTTTCAAAACCATCAATCAATTTAATCTGCCTAACTGAGATTTACAAGGTGACCATAGCTTGCTTCATACCAACAATCTCTGTGGGATCGACCCTTACTCACGTAAGGTTTATTACTTGGACGACCCAGTACACTTGCTGGTTAGTTGAACGGAGTTGTGAGCTTCTCTAACAGTGCCTGAAACTCTTTTATCACAATTTCGTCCACCACCCACCTACCTCACCATTCAAATTCAAACCACTTTCCCACCCAAACCCACCCTCAAGTGACCGAAACCTACCCTTTGCCTCTCCTATATAAACCCTCCTTCACTCCTTCATTTTCACACAACATACACACCACTTCTCCCCTTCTTGGCCGAAAACAAAAGCCATTCCCTTTCCCCTCATTTCTTCTTCTTCTACTCTCTTCTTTCATCTTTTGCTCGAGGACGAGCAAACATTTTAAGTTTGGTGTGGTAAAAGCATTGCTTTTTGTTTTTCCATAACCATTTATGGCATCCAAGGCCGGAGAAACCTCTAGAAAGAGGAAAGGGAAGGCAAAAGCTTCTACCTCCGAGTCATGGGAGATGGAGAGATTCATCTCAAGGGTGCATCAAGACCACTTCTATGAAGTTGTGGCCTTGAAGAAGGTGATCCCTGAGGTCCCTTTTTCACTCAAAAAGGGTGAATATCCAGAAATCCGACATGAGATCCGAAGAAGAGGTTGGGAAGTTCTTACCAACCCCATTCAACAAGTCGGAATCTTGATGGTTCAAGAGTTCTATGCCAATGCATGGATCACCAAGAACCATGATCAAAGTGTGAACCCGAATCCAAAGAATTATCTTACTATGGTTTGGGGGAAATACTTGGATTTTAGTCCGGAAAGTGTGAGGGTGGCGTTCAACTTGCCTATGATGCAAGGAGATGAACATCCGTACACTAGAAGGGTCAACTTTGATCAAAGGTTGGACCAAGTCCTGACAATCATATGTGAAGAGGGCGCCCAATGGAAGAGAGATTCAAGAGGGAAGCCGGTTCAATTGAGAAGGAATGACCTCAAACCCGTGGCTAGAGGATGGTTGGAGTTTATCCAACGCTCAATCATTCCCACTAGCAATCGGTCCGAAGTTACCATAGACCGGGCTATCATGATTCATAGCATCATGATTGGAGAAGGAATAGAAGTTCATGAGGTTATAGCCCAAGAACTCTATAAGGTGGCGGACAAGTCCTCTACCTTGGCAAGGTTAGCCTTCCCTCATCTCATTTGTCACCTCTGTTATTCAGTTGGAGTTGACATAGAGGGAGACACCCCTATTGATGAGGACAAGCCCATCACTAAGAAGAGGATGGAGCACACAAGAGACCCCACTCATCATGAGATCCCTGAGATACCTCAAGGGATGCACTTTCCTCCACAAAACTATTGGGAGCAACTAAACACCTGCCTAGGAGAATTGAGTTCCAACATGGGACAACTAAGGGTGGAGCATCAAGAACACTCCATCATCCTCCATGAAATTAGAGAAGATCAAAGAATCATGAGAGAGGAGCAACAAAGACAAGGAAGAGACATTGAGGAGCTCAAGCACTCCATAGGATCTTCAAGAGGAAGAAAGAGCCGCCATCACTAAGGTGGACCCGTTCCTTGATTTCCTTGTTCTTTATTCTTCTGTTTTTCGAATTTTATGCTTATGTTTATCTATGTTTGTGTCTTGTGATCACTAGTGTCTTAGTGTCTATGCCTTAAAGTTATGAATGTCCTATGAATCCATCACCTCTCTTAATAAAAAATGTGCTTAATTGAAAAAGAAAAAGAATTGCATGAATTTTGAATTTCATAACAGTTTAATTATTTTGATGTGGTGGCAATGTTTTTGTTTTCTGAATGTATGCTTAAACAGTGCATATGTATCTTGAATTTGTGGTTCATAAATGTTGGCTCTTGAAAGAATGATGAAAAAGGAGACATGTTACTAAGGATCTGAAAAATCATTACAATGATTCTTGAAGCAAGAAAAAGCAAAAAAAAAAATCGAAAAAAAAGAGAAAAAGAAAAGAAAACGAAAAAAAGAGAGAAAAGAAAGAAATAAAGTTGTGATCCAAGGCAAAAATAGTGTGCTTAAGAACCCTGGACACCTCTAATTGGGGACTCTAGCAAAGCTGAGTCACAATCTGAAAAGGTTCACCCAATTATGTGTCTGTGGCATGTATGTATCCGGTGGTAATACTGGAAGACAGAGTGCTTTGGGCCACAGCCAAGACTCAATAAGTAACTATGTTCAAGAATCATCATACTTAACTAGGAGAATCAATAACACTATCTGGATTCTGAGTTCCTAAAGAAGCCAATCATTCTGAATTTCAAAGGATAGAGTGAGATGCCAAAACTATTCAGAGGCAAAAAGCTAAAAGCCCCGCTCATCTAATTAATGCTGATCTTCATAGATGTTTTTGGAATTCATTGCATATTCTCTTCTTTTTATCTTATTTGATTTTCAGTTGCTTGAGGACAAGCAACAATTTAAGTTTGGTGTTGTGATGAGCGGATAATTTGTACGCTTTTTGGCATTGTTTTTAGTATGTTTTTAGTATGATCTAGTTAGTTTTTAGTATATTTTCATTAGTTTTTAGTTAAAATTCACTTTTCTGGACTTTACTATGAGTTTGTGTGTTTTTCTGTGATTTCAGGTATTTTCTGGCTGAAATTGAGGGACCTGAGCAAAAATCTGATTCAGAGACTGAAAAGGACTGCAGATGCTGTTGGATTCTGACCTCCCTGCACTCGAAGTGGATTTTCTGGAGCTACAGAAGCCCAATTGGCGCGCTCTCAACGGCGTTGAAAAGTAGACATCCTGGGCTTTCCAGCAATATATGATAGTCCATACTTTGCCCAAGATTTGATGGCCCAAACCGGCGTTCAAAGTCACCTTCAAGATTTCCAGCGTTAAACGCCGGAACTGGCACCTAAATGGGAGTTAAACGCCCAAACTGGCACTAAAGCTGGCGTTTAACTCCAAGAAGAGTCTCTACACGAAAATGCTTCATTGCTCAGCCCAAGCACACACCAAGTGGGCCCAGAAGTGGATTTTTATGTCATTTACTCATTTCTGTAAACCTTAGGCTACTAGTTTTCTATAAGTAGGACCTTTTACTATTGTATTAGAAATCTTTTGATCACTTTAGATCTCTAGATCATCTTTGGACGTTGATGAGCGGATAATTTATACGCTTTTTGGCATTGTTTTCATATAGTTTTTAGTAAGTTTAAGCTACTTTTAGGGATGTTTTCATTAGTTTTTATGTTAAATTCACATTTCTGGACTTTACTATGAGTTTGTGTGTTTTTCTGTGATTTCAGGTAAATTCTGACTGAAATTGAGGGATTTGAGCAAAACTCTGAAGAAGGCTAACAAAAGGACTGCTGATGCTGTTGGATTCTGACCTCCCTGCACTCGAAATGGATTTTCTGGAGCTACAGAACTCCAATTGGCGCGCTCTCAACGGCGTTGGAAAGTAGACATCCAGAGCTTTCCAGCAATATATAATAGTCCATACTTTATTCGAAGAATGACGACGTAACTTGGCGTTGAACGCCAAGTTCATGCTGCTGTCTGGAGTTAAACGCCAGAAAAACGTCATGATCCGGAGTTGAACGCCCAAAACACGTCATAACTCAGAGTTCAACGCCAAGATATGCCTTAGCTCGTGGAATGATCAAGCTTAGCCCAAACACACACCAAGTGGGCCCCGGAAGTGGATTTATGCATCAATTACTTACTCATGTAAACCCTAGAAGCTAGTCTAGTATATATAGGACATTTATCTATTGTATTAGACATCTTTTGACCACTTTAAGTCTTTCATTATTCGGTCACTTGATCATGGAGAGGGCTGGCCATTCGGCCAAGCCTGAACCTTTTGCTTATGTATTTTCAACGGTGGAGTTTCTGCACACTATAGATTAAGGGTGTGGAGCTCTGCTGTACCTCAAGTATTAATGAAATTCTATCTTCTTTTATTCAATTCTCTTTTATTCTTATTCCAAGATATTCATTCGTACCCAAGAACATGATGAATGTGATGAGTCAAATTACCCTCATTATCATTCTCAATTATGAACGCGAGTGATTGACAACCACTTACGTTCTACATGCAACAGAGCTTGAATGCGTATCTCTTAGATTCCCCAACAGAATCTTCGTGGTATAAGTTAGATAGTTGGCGGCATTCATCTGGATCCGGAAAGTCCAACCTTGTCTGTGGTGTTCCGAGTAGGATCCTGGGAGTCCGGAAAGTCCAACCTTGTCTGTGGTGTTCCGAGTAGGATTCCGATCATGAATGACCGTGACGTGCTTCAAACGTTAACCTGCTGGGCGTTGGTGACAGACGCAAAAGAGGGATTCTATTCCAGTAGGAGCGGGAACCAACCGGTGATTAGCCGTACTGTGACAGAGTGCGTTGCATAGTTTTCACTGCGAGGATGGGATGTAGCCATCAGCCATGGGTGATGCCTCCAGACTGGTTAGCTGTGCGAGTGACAGCCGCACAGGTTATTTCCCCGTGAGGAATGAAAGTAGCCACAGTTGATGGTGAACCCCTATACAAAGCTTGCCATGGAAAGGAGTAAGAAGGATTGAGTAGAAGGAGTAGGAGAGCAGGCGTCTAAGAGCTCTACAGCATCTCCATCCGCTTATCTGAAATCCCACCAATGAATCTGCATAAGTGTTCTATCCTCTTTATTATTTATTTCTTTTTATTATTAATTATTCGAAAACCCATAAACCATTTTTAATCTGCCTAACTGAGATTTGCAAGGTGACCATAGCTTGCTTCATACCAACAATCTCTGTGGATTCGACCCTTACTCACGTAAGGTTATTACTTGGACGACCCAGTACACTTGCTGGTTAGTTGAACGAGATTGTGAAGAAAATAAACAATGCCCTCAGAGTATACATCTTTTATAAATACATAACAAGTGATCACAATTTCGTCCACCAGACGTCTAGTTCTTAGATCATTGGGAGGCTGGCCTCACGGCCATGCCTAGACCTTGTTCTTATGTATTTTCAACGGTGGAGTTTCTACACACCATAGATTAAGGTGTGGAGCTCTGCTGTACCTCGAGTATTAATGCAATTACTATTGTTCTTCCATTCAATTCCGCTTGTTCTTGTTCTAAGATATCACTTGTTCTTCAACTTGATGAATGTGATGATCCGTGACACTCATCATCATTCTCACCTATGAACGTGTGACTGACAACCACCTCCGTTCTACCTTCGATTGGGTGAATATCTCTTGGATTCCTGATTGCACGATGCATGGTTGATCGCCTGACAACCGAGTGCTCGCCTGACAACCGAGCCAACCATTCCGTGAGATCAGAGTCTTCGTGGTATAGGCTAGAACTGATGGCGGCATTCAAGAGAATCCGGAAGGTCTAACCTTGTCTGTGGTATTCTGAGTAGGATTCAATGATTGAATGACTGTGACGGGCTTCAAACTCCTAGCAGGCGGGGCGTTAGTGACAGACGCAAAAGAATCGCTGGATTCTATTCTGGCCTGACCGAGAACCGACAGATGATTAGCCATGCTGTGACAGAGCATAGGAACATTTTCACTGAGAGGATGGGAGGTAGCCACTGACAACGGTGAAACCCTACATAAGCTTGCCATGGAAAGGAGTAAGAAGGATTGGATGAAGACAGTAGGAAAGCAGAGAGACGGAAGGGAAGGCATCTTCATGCGCTTATCTGAAGTTCCTACCAATGAATTACATAAGTACCTCTATCTTTATCTTTATGTTTATTTCGTTCATCACCATATCCAATTGAGTTTGCCTGACTAAGATTTACAAGATGACCATAGCTTGCTTCATACCAACAATCTCTGTGGGATCGACCCTTACTCGCGTAAGGTTTATTACTTGGACGACCCAGTACACTTGCTGGTTAGTTGTGCGAAGTTGTGTTTATGCCATGGTATTGAACACCAAGTTTTTGGGGTTCATGACCGGGGATTATGAGAGTTGTGAAAAGTATTGATCACAATTTCGTGCACCAAAGTGCTTGTTATGCCATGGGCCGAAAGGCTGTAATTATTAATGAAGCGGCTGGTTATGGATTTAACCGTGAGCCGGGTGGCTGGTTATGGATTTAACTGTGAGCCGGAATGGCTGTGTATGATATGAATATTGGCTGGTTCTGGACTGAATCGTGAGCCGGATGGCTGATATGGATGTTGATCCATGGATGAGAATTCATGCATGTTTATGCTGAATTATTGATAATTGTGATTTGCACTTCCACTATCTGAGATACGAGTTTCCCTGGGTAGTAGCAGTGGCTAGCCACCACGTGCTCCAGGTTGAGACTTGATACTCTGTTGACCCTATGTCGTAAGTGTGGCCGGGCACTGTGAAAGACCCGGATGAGCTCACCCCCGTAAATATTCACCAGTGAGGGTGATGGATATAGATCATGATTATGATCAAGTTTATAACGAGTATAACTCAAGTTGGGGATGCGTGACAGAGGGACAGTCCAATGGTTAGCAACCAGGACTTGTCGGGTTGGCTCTATAACCGACAAGATGATATCATCAGCCACTAGGAACAGGCATTCATCATATGCATACTATATGAATTGTTTGAGATTGTCTATTTGACTGCATATTACTTGCTAATTGTCTAAATGCCTTACTTGTTCCTAATTGTATATTTCTTGCTTGATATAACTGTGTTTGCTACTTTATACTTCTGCTGGTGGTTGGGAGGTCTAAAGGAATTGGAAAGGGAAGTATTAGTTAGACTGAAGAATCTTTAGTCAGATGCCCTTTATGGTTTAGCCTGTTTATAAGCTTTGACATTATCTGGAGGAAGTTCTAGGATTGCCTTCGGCTTTCCTCTATTATTATGTATTATATATGTGGAAGCTGTTACCATGCTGGGGACCTCTAGTTCTCACCCATGTGGATTTTGTGGTTTTCAGATGCAGGACGTGAGGTTTCCCGCTGAGGCATGCTGGAGACTTCTAGATTTGCGAAGATCCTTTGTTCTCGGGGCTATGTTTTGGTTTATATGTTTTGCTTAGATACTTTTATCTCCATTAAATAATACAAACTGTGATGACTCCTCTTATGGGAGATTTTGGAGAATAGGCCTTATGTATTTGTGTTCCTTGGGGTTTCCTTTGGGGTTTTCCTTATTTTTATCATATGTATATATTGCTATGCTCGGACCGGTTATCTTCGCAGCCGGATTTTGAGTCTTGATATTCCTGTTTTTGACACTCCTTTGTATATATATAATCACGCGTTGGTTATCCTTGTTCGTTACGTTATCGATCGGAGTGTTGCGCTTTCGAGTTGCGATTTTTGTTTACCCCTTTTTTTACAAAGGCTCCTAGTTATAATCAATCATTCATACTACTATACATACTAAATTTTTATTTTAGAGGTCGTAATACCTTGCCATCTCTGAATTATGACTTAAGCATAAGACTCTGTATGGTAGGGTGTTACATTATGGTATCAGAGCAGTTCGTTCCTGTAGAGCCTGAGGGATGGACTGACTATGCTTCTATGCATTCTCTGTATGTGTGTTATGTGCTATTAGTATATCTGCTTGATATAATTGGCATAAACGCTCATGAGCATGCATTTGGGACTTTGAAGCACTAGACTTCCGATATTGAGACTAATCAACTTAATATCGATTGTTTGGTGTGTATAGGAACCAGATGGCACCTCGTGGACGCGGTAGAGGTAGTGTGAGAGGTCGTACGAATGCTCGTGCACCGGAGAATAACCCTAATGACCCGGTGAACTTTATGACCGCATTGGAGAACATGGCTGCTGCTATGCAAGCTACTGCTGAGGCTCTTGGTCAACAGATGAACAACCATGGTAACGATGGAGGTGGAGTTCAGGGCCCGATGACACTAGCAAACTTTTTGAAGGTTAATCCACCTAAGTTCAAGGGAACTACTAGTCCGATTGAGGCTGATACATGGTTTCAGGCTATAGAGCGAGCACTGCAAGCACAAGTGGTACCTGAAGGGCAGCGTGTCGAGTTTGCTACCTATATGCTCACAGGTGAAGCGTCGCATTGGTGGCAAGGAATCTGACGTCTTCTGCAGCAGGGTGATGACTATATCACTTGGAATGTCTTCCAAGAGGAGTTCTATAAGAAGTACTTTCCGACTTCTGCTAGGACGGCCAAGGAACTTGAATTGTTACAGCTGAAGCAGGGTACTATGTCCATATCAGAGTATACTAACAAGTTTGAGGAGCTGTTCAGGTTCTCTCGTATGTGCCAAGGGACTCCGGTGGAATATGAAGAATGGAAGTGTGTTAAGTATGAAGGAGGACTCCAGAGTGATATTTTTAGTTCAGTGGGACCAATGGAGATTAGGACTTTCTCCGAGTTGGTAAACAAGTGTAGGGTTGCTGAAGAGTGTGTGAAGAGGGCAACTGCTGAGAAATGGAGTCACAAAGGATCATTTCCACAGAACCGAGGGAAGAGCTTTGCACCTAGAGGTCTGTCTTTCAAGAGGGAAAGCTCTTTTAGGAGGCCCAACAACAACAACAACTCCCAAGGGAAGAAGTTTGGGAAGTAGCCTCAGAATGATCAAGCTTGTACCAGATGTGGGAGTCACCATCCGGGAGCACCATGCAAGGCCGGATGGGGTTTGTGCTACACTTGTGGAAAGGCGGGGCATAAAGCCGCAAGTTGTTCGGAGAAACAGAAACAAGGTGCTGGGAAAGCACAACAGACTGGTCGGGTGTTCACCACCTCAGCTATAGGTGCCGAGGGATCTGAGACACTCATTCGAGGTAACTGTGAAATGGCTGGTCAAACTTTAAATGCTTTATTTGATTCGAGAGCATCACATTCATTCATTGCATTTGAGAAAGCCCATGAGTTAGGATTGAAGATTGTAACTTTAGGTTATGACCTAAAGGTGTATAATGCTACCCATGAAGCCATGGTAACTAGGCTAGGATGCCCGGAAGTTTCCTTTAGGTTCAAGCAGCGTGATTTTATTCATAATTTAGTCTGCTTGCCGATGATCGGTCTTGATCTTATCTTGGGATTGGACTGGTTATCTAAGAACCATGTTCTGCTAGATTGTTCTACAAAGTCGGTGTACTTTATGCCGAAAGATACTAAAGGGCCGGTCGTGGTGAATAATTATTACTTGAATTCGATGATGGTGAACTGTTTCGGAACCGAATGTCAGGGTATCATGTTGTTAACCGCGGGCGTTTCGGGTGATGATCAAAGGTTGGAACAGATTCCGGTTGTGTGTGAGTTTCCGGAAGTGTTTCCCGATGATATTGATGAGTTTCTACCTAACCGAGAGGTGGAGTTTGCTATTGAATTGGTGCCCGGGGCGGGACCAATCTCAAGTGCTCCTTATAGGATGTCACCATTAGAGATGAACGAGCTAAAGTCTCAGTTAGAGGATTTGTTGGGAAAGAATTTTATACGACCAAGTGGCTCTCCGTGGGGTGCTCCAGTATTACTAGTAAAGAAGAAGGATGGGAGTATGCAACTCTGTGTGGATTACAGGCAGCTGAACAAGGTTACAATAAAGAATAAGTACCCATTGCCGAGAATTGATGATCTCATGGATCAGTTACAAGGAGCTGGAGTTTTCTCCAAGATCGATTTGCGATCCGGTTATCACCAGATAAGGGTGAGGGGTGAGGATATCCCTAAGACCGCTTTCAGGACTCGTTATGGTCATTACGAGTACACTGTAATGTCTTTTGGGTTGACGAACGCTCCTGCGGTATTCATGGACTACATGAATAGAGTTTTTCGTCCGTTTTTGGATAAATTCGTTGTTGTCTTCATTGATGACATACTGATTTATTCCAAGACTGAAGGAGAACATGCGGAACACTTGAGGACCGTGTTGCAGATTCTAAAGGAGAAGAAACTTTATGCAAAACTGTCTAAGTGCGAGTTTTGGAAGAGTGAGGTGAAGTTTTTGGGTCACGTGGTGAGTAAGAAGGGAATAGCCGTAGATCCAACTAAGGTGGAGGCTGTGATGGATTGGAAGCAACCAACCACCGTGACGGAGATAAGGAGTTTTCTGGGTTTAGCTGGCTATTACCGAAGGTTTATCAAGGGCTTTTCACAGATAGCTTTGCCAATGACAAAGTTAACCCGCAAAGACACTCCGTTTATTTGGACTCCTGAGTGCGAGGAGAGCTTTCAGACATTGAAGAAAAAGTTGACCACTGCACCTGTGTTAGTGTTACTCGAGCCGAATGAGCCATTTGAGGTGTATTGTGATGCCTCATTAAAGGGTCTATGGTGCGTGCTGATGCAGCATCGTAATGTGGTGGCGTATGCCTCACGACAGTTGAGACCTCATGAAGTTAGTTACCCTACGCACGATTTGGAACTCGCTGCGGTTGTGTTTGCCTTGAAGGTGTGGAGGCATTATCTCTATGGGGTTAAGTTCCAAGTTTTCTCTGATCATAAGAGCTTGAAGTACCTCTTTGATCAGAAAGAGCTTAATATGAGGCAGAGAAGGTGGATGGAATTGTTGAAGGACTACGACTTTGAGTTGCATTACCATCCGGGAAAGGCGAACATAGTGGCAGATGCGTTGAGTCGGAAGTCATTATTTGCAGCTTGGATGATGCTTCAAGAGGAGGAGTTTCTCAAGGGATTCGAGAGTCTGAAAATTGGTGCTCGAGAAGTATCCGGAACTTTGTGTTTGAGCCGATTAGAAATCTCAAGTGATTTTAAGTCCGAACTCCTAAAGGCTCATCACAATGATGAAGCGTTATGGAAGGTGTTACCGGCTATTGAGTAAGGAAAACAATGGAGAGTGTCGGAAGAAAAAGATGGGTTATGGAGATTCAAGGGTAGGATCATTGTGCCGGATGTTGCCACTTTGAGGCAAGATATTTGAAAGGAGGCACACAAAAGTGGATTCTCCATTCACCCGGGAAGTACTAAGATGTACCATGATTTAAAGGCGATGTTTTGGTGGCCGGGTATGAAGAATGATGTGGCGGAATATGTATCAAAGTGCTTAACTTGTCAAAAGGTAAATATTGAACATCAAAGACCTTCCGGGATGTTGCAACCTTTAGAGATTCCGCAATGGAAGTGGAAAAGTATTGCAATGGACTTTGTGTCTGGATTGCCAAGGACTAGGGCTGGTTTTGATGCTATCTGGGTGATTGTGGACCGACTGACGAAGTCAGCTCACTTTTTACCCATTCGGATGACTTACACCCTTGAGGAGCTAGCACGGTTATACATAAAGGAGATTGTGAGACTTCATGGTGTACCTACTACTATAATCTCTGATAGAGATCCTCGTTTCACTTCAAGGTTTTGAGGTGCATTTCAGAGAGCTTTTGGAACCCGATTAAGCTTGAGCACGGCTTACCATCCTCAAACAGATGGTCAATCCGAGAGGACGATCCAAACACTAGAGGATATGTTGAGAGCTTGTGTTTTGGACCAACCGGTGAGTTGGGATCGGTATATGCCATTAGTGGAGTTTGCATACAATAATAGTTATCATGCGAGCATTGGAATGGCTCCGTATGAGGCCTTGTATGGGAGGAAATGTCAATCTCCGCTATGTTGGTATGAAGCTGGAGAGAAAAGCTTGTTAGGGCCGGAAATGATAGCTGAGACTACTGAACAAGTCAAGAAAATCCGTGATAGGATGCTTACGGTGCAGAGTCGTCAAAAGCGTTACGCCGATCAGAGGCAAAAGCCCTTAGAATTTGAGGAAGGAGATCATGTTTTCCTTAAGGTTACTCCGACTACGGGAGTAGCTAGGGCGATTAAGGCAAAGAAGTTGAATCCTCGATACATTGGTCCATTTCAGATCCTGGAGAGGATTGGACCGGTGGCGTATCGGATGGCTCTACCACCTCATCTTTCGAATCTGCACGACGTGTTTCACGTGTCGCAGCTTCGGAAGTACACTCCTGATGCTAGCCATGTGTTGGAACCTGAATCGGTTCAGTTAAGGGAAGATTTGACGCTTCCGGTGGCTCCGGTCAGAATTGATGATACTAGTATCAAACGGTTGCGTGGAAAAGAGGTTTCATTAGTCAAAGTGGCTTGGAGTCGAGGCGGTGTTGAGGAACACACTTGGGAACTTGAGTTGGAGATGCGAACGGATTATCCGCATTTATTCCCAGGTAATTACACTTGAATTTTGTGGGCAAAATTCCCAATTAGGTGGGTAGAAATGTAAAACCCGGTTAATTAATGGCTAATTAGCCTATAAATGAGAATTTATTTTAGAAAGCCCAAAATGTGATTTTTGTGGATAAATATGATAGAGGAGATTGAGACGAGAATTTCGGTACCAATTTTATAGAATTCGGACCAAGATTGGACTGAACGGGCCAAACCGGGCCAACCGGACCCAAAGTGGGCCCTTGGCCCAACATAACTAGACCAAAACCCTAGTTTTCAGCACTCTCTCTCCTCACAACGCTCAAAACACGCTGAAAGTTAGAGAGAATGGGGGAAGAACACTCTCTCAACCTTCTTTCTCTCACTTGATCTTCAAACCACCATAACTTTTGATCTAAAGCTCCGATTGCCGCTCTGTTTGCGGCCACGCGTTCACCGCAGAGAGCTCTACAAAACCCATACAATCAATCTTGAGGTAAGCCATGTGTTGCTATTCGAAATTCCAGCCCTTATTTTCGAGTTTCATGGGTGAAATATTGAGATTTTGGGTTCTTTGATGTTATAGGACCCAACTGTCTTGAAGGAGAAGGTTAATCTTCTTTCCTTGGACCTTGGGTGTGGTAAGATTCTCAACCCTAGTGTATTTTGTTGTTTTATGATGTTTGGGTTTTGAGATGTTGTGTATGGGTATGATGATTGTGGCTTAGGTTGTGTATATGTGAATTTTGGAGCTTGATTGGTGATTTTGAAAAGCTTGAAAAAGGGATTTGGTGGTGAAAAATCTGTTCTTGGAGGTCTTGAGGCCTTGAGAGCTTGTGGATAAGTGGTTTGGAAGTGCTCCGGTTGAGCTTGGGAAATCGGCTAAGGTATGGTTTCGGTTTCCCGTATCTAATATGTAATGTGGTAGGAAATACTTAGGCTAGAGACCCTAAGATAGGCATTGAATTGTTGGTGTTGTTGAATGGTTGAGATATATGATGTGGTCATATATGTGATGATGATTATTGATGCCTTGATAGTATGATGTATGAGAAATATGCATGTTGTGATATATGCTTGATGATCGGTTATGGTTGAACTATGGGTTGAACCATGTTGATGGTGAATATGATATTGATTATGTATAATGATGGTTAATTGGAATTGGTGTTGTTGAAAATTGGCATGAGAAAGAGTATATGATATGTCAATGTGTTTGGGTTTGAGCCACTTGGGTGAAGTGGGCTAGGATGATGGGATAGTGATTTTGTAATTTGTGGTAATGTGTCAATGTGTGAGTTGAGGAGGCTTGATGTTGAATTTGATAAATTTTGATTGATTTCAAAGAAAAGGGATGAAATTGGCATGTTTTGATTGATTTTGAAAAGAGTTGAAAATGACTTGTTTTGAAAATGGCATATTGTGGTTTTGTATGAAAATATGGTTTTTGGGCATACTTTGGTGGGACATAACTTGGACTACAGATCTCCGTTTTGTGCCAAATATGTTTAGAAATGAAATTGGATCCGGGAAGTCCATGCCGTTCGAAGAACGGGTGAAAAACGATTTAAAATGAGGAAGTTATGTTCGTTGGAAGATTGGGGTTTAAATCTGTGAATTCTATAGCTTTTAACATAGAAAGTTTTTAGCAGCATAACCCCTTGCGCGTAGGCGCACTTGGCGCGTAAGCGCCGATCTTCCAGAAAGCGCCATCCACGCGTGCGCGTGATGTGCGCGGGCGCGCCGATGGGCTGCACCCAATGCCCAGCCATTTTCCAGAGAGTTATGCCAGAACTGTGCTAGTGTTGTGCCTGGGGCACGAGAACACCCACGCGTACGCGTGGTTGACGCGTACGCGTCGATTGGCAAATTTTTAATCCACGCGTTAGCGTGCATGACGCTTGCGCGTCGATGAGTTTTTTAGGCCATCCACGCGTGCGCGTGGAGTGCGCGTACGCGTGGCCCTGTTTTCATCCCAAAGTTGATTTTTGAGTTTTAAAAGGCAAATCTCATACTTCTAAGCCTCCGATCTCACCGTTTAAGCCTTAAATAATTATGATATGCCTAGCTATGAGAGAAGGAGCTAGTGGATGTGGTAACTTACGAGTGAAGCAAGGGAGACATGAATAATCAATGAGGATCATTGATGATTATGTGAGATGTGGAGGATGGTGGTGGAAGTGCTTGTTATGCCATGGGCCGAAAGGCTGTAATTGTTAATGAAGTGGCTGGTTATGGATTTAACCGTGAGCCGGGTGGCTGGTTATGGATTTAATCGTGAGCCGGAATGGCTGTGTATGATATGAATATTGGCTGGTTCTGGACTGAACCGTGAGCCGGATGGCTGATATGGATGTTGATCCATGGATGAGAATTCATGCATGTTTATGCTGAATTATTGATAATTGTGATTTGCACTTCCACTATCTGAGATACGAGTTTCCCTGGGTAGTAGCAGTGGCTAGCCACCACGTGCTCCAGGTTGAGACTTGATACTCTGTTGACCCTATGTCGTAAGTGTGGCCGGGCACTGTGAAAGACCCGGATGAGCTCGCCCCTGTAAATGTTCACCAGTGAGGGTGATGGATATAGATCATGATTATGATCAAGTTTATAACGAGTATAACTCGAGTTGGGGATGCGTGACAGAGGGACAGTCCAATGGTTAGCGACCAGGACTTGTCGGGTTGGCTCTATAACCGACAAGATGATATCATCAGCCACTAGGGACAGGCATTCATCATATGCATACTATATGAATTGTTTGAGATTGCCTATTTGACTGCATATTACTTGCTAATTGTCTAAATGCCTTACTTGTTCCTAATTGTATATTTCTTGCTTGATATAACTGTGTTTGCTACTTTATACTCCTGCTGGTGGTTGGGAGGTCTGAAGGAATTGGAAAGGGAAGTATTAGTTAGACTGAAGAATCTTTAGTCAGATGCCCTTTATGGTTTAGCCTGTTTATAAGCTTTGACATTATCTGGAGGAAGTTCTAGGATTGCCTTCGGCTTTCCTCTATTATTATGTATTATATATGTGGAAGCTGTTACCATGCTGGAGACCTCTGGTTCTCACCCTTGCGGATTTTGTTGTTTCTCAGATGCAGGACGTGAGGTTTCCCGCTGAGGCATGCTGGAGACCTCTAGATTTGTGAAGATCCTTTGTTCTCGGGGCTATGTTTTGGTTTATATGTTTTGCTTAGATACTTTTATCTCCATTAAATAATACAAACTGTGATGACTCCTCTTATGGGAGATTTTGGAGAATAGGCCTTATGTATTTGTGTTCCTTGGGGTTTCCTTTGGGGTTTTTCTTATTTTTATCATATGTATATATTACTATGCTCGGACCGGTTATCTTCGCAGCCGGATTTTGAGTCTTGATATTCCTGTTTTTGACACTCCTTTGTATATATATAATCACGCGTTGGTTATCCTTGTTCGTTACGTTATCGATCGGAGTGTTGCGCTTTCGAGTTGCGATTTTTGTTTACCCTTTTTTTTTACAAAGGCTCCTAGTTATAATCAATCATTCATACTATACGTACTAAATTTTTATTTTAGAGGTCGTAATACCTTGCCATCTCTGAATTATGACTTAAGCATAAGACTCTGTATGGTAGGGTGTTACACGCGGGGTGCTAGACAAAGTAAGAGTGAGCAGGGCACTATATCCCTGGTCATGGCAGAAAGGTGACATCCCCGAAGATGTGTCGAGTTGGCATTTTAAACTGACAAGTGATATCACGAGCCAAATAGGATAGACATTCATCATATGCATCTTTTACCTGCTTGTTTGCTTTGATTACTTGAGTTACGCCTACTTGAATAATATGTCTAAATGCTAGTTGGCTTACCTGTTATACATGAATATTAATTGTGCTTTACTTGTTTGCATTAAATGTGTTTTACTGGCGTTAAGGAGGATCGGGAGGCGGTGGTGATGGGATCGCACGGAGGTTAGGTTAGCGAAAGCTGTGGGATACAGCAGTGTGATTAGTATTAATTAGAAATCCCCTAAGTTTAGGTGACCATATTTATGGCTTATGGTTTAAGTTATTTATTTTGTTAAGCTTGAATATATGTGATGTGAAGTTCTAGAATTGTCTTTGGTGTTCTGGAACCTTATATCTTATATATTGGGCACTGTTACCATAATGAGAACCTCCAGTTCTGATACCAGATGTTATTGTCATTTTTTAGATGCAGATCGCAACCCACCTCGGTGAGTTTGCGGATAGTGGCAGAGCAGAAGAACTTTTATTATCTTGTATTTGGTTGTTATGCTGTAGTTCTTTTACTTTTGTTATTATACTCTATTGTCCTAGAGGCTTACCTTGATAGATAAGTTGTATAAGTTGTTTAACTCAAAAACTCTGTATTTTCTGCATGTAACTAGTCGGCCTAAATTCCGCGGGCTACGACTAGAGTTCTTTTGTTTATCATACTTATACATATCTATCTTGACTATTATTATATTAAGTCTCATGTTGTATCTTGTGCCTTCATGCTTTTAGTTATCATATGTAAACGCTTCGTGCTTTGTTATTCCGCTTTATGCGAATTTGAACTTTATCCTTTCATCGGGATCCTAGTATTACTATTTCCTTCTATAATTATTAATGTATGAGCTTTAGAACTGTCGTGACGCCTTGCTATCCTTCGTTTTACGGTTAGAGGTAAGGTTTAGGTTAATAGGGTGTTACATGCACCGCTTAAACCGCGAGCTTTGACAGGGCGGGGCGGGCTTCCCCACCAGGATTAGTGTTTTATTGGTAAGGGGGTATTTTTGTAATTTTTTTGTCAAAACCTAACTTTTTCCAACCCAACTTACAAGAGAATGAAGATGAAAATTGAGTCTTTTGGATTATGTTTATTTTGCTTTGGAGACAATATTTATAATTATGTTTTGGATTATATTTATTCTACTTTGGAGACAATATTTATAATTATGTTTCAGATGAAAACTTGGTTTATAATTATGTTTATTCGATATTTATAATTACAAAAACTTTAATGTTTGTGAACATAAAAATTATAATTTTTTCACGCTTTTAGAAATTATAAATTATAAATTTATTAAAGTGATTGTGAAATTATATATATTATTTAATAGTTAATAGTAAAAAAAAAAGGAGATTTGACAGCCCACCAGCTTACTAGCCCGCAGTTAGGCAGGGCGGGGTGGGATTTTAGGACCGCCTTACTAGGCGGAGCGGGGCGGGCCAGCCCGCCAAAAGACGGGTTTTTGGCGGGGCGGGCCTCCCCGCTTGGCCCTAGCAAGCTACAATTTCTCGTCTATTTTGTTTTGGTAAAATATATTTTTTGTCCTTAAAATTTGGCAAAAGTTTTAAAAACGGCCTTAAGTTTTATTTTTTTTTCAATTTTGTCCCAAAAATTTTTGATTTACATCAAATGTACTCTCGACGGCTAAATTTTCAAAAAATTTAAGACTAATCTAACAATAATGCATGAAAATTATGCTTGATTTATTTATGTTGAAGGGTTGTTCTTATGAAATTGTTGTTGAATCGGTCTTAAATTATTTTTGAAAAATTAGCCGTCAGAGATATATATCTGATGTAAATCGAAAACTTATGAAAAAAATTGAAACAGAATAAAACTTATGAATATTTTTAAATTTTTTGTCAAATTCCAAGAAAAAAAAGTATACTTTACCCATTTTGTTTCTATGAATAGTTATCACCATTTTCAAGGAACTTTTGCTGGTTTAATTTTGTTGAATTGTATTTCTATGTTTATTTTTCTACCAGGTTTGTTTAAGTTGATTTTGGGCATATTTATTTTTGTTTTGTTGTTTTTCTATTTTTATGTTTGAATGAGATATATTCATGTCATCTTTGGAAATTTAGTGTATATTTAGATTGTAGTTTGTCAAACTGGAGTTTAAATAAAAGTGATTTTATAGAATTAATTTTGAATAGAAGGAAGTTTGTATTAACATGATTTATATTTGGCAACTTTGTACCAAAATTGATTTTGATAAAATAAATATTGTTTGAATAATATTAATTAAAATCACTTTTTAGATAAATAATTACAAAAAATGACATGATATTAAATTATAATATTATTTTTTTATGCATATTTATTTTTTATATTTTTTTAAATATATTTTTTATATAGTATATTTTTAGTATCTATAATTTATTATTATTATTATTTATAGTTAATTATTTTGTTTAATTTATCTTACCTAATAAGATCAATAAATTATATTATAAAAAAATAATAATAAATATAATACACAAAAATCATAATTATAAAAGTGTATAATATCAAATAAAAAATTAATAAAAAATAAAAATAAAAAATAATAGAAAAATATCATATAAAATAAAATAATAAGAATTCCATAAATAATACAATAACATAAAGATAAAATTGGTAAAAAGAAAATAAATATTAAGTGTTAATGGCTAAAACCTCTATTAGTGAAACGTAGAAACTAAGAATTTTTACTTTTTGTAAACGTGATTTTGAATGTAAAATCAATTCTCTGTTCATGAAAGAAAAATTAGCTAAACCAAAAATGAAAACTTTTAAAAAACTGAATTGTGCTTTTTTTTCTTTCTAACGTATTTGTCAAACACATCCTTAATTATACAACGTATTCATCAGTGTAAATTAGATAAAAAAAACCTACTTATTCGACTTCGTGTAAATTCACGAAATACTTGGACATTTAATGCAAGAAAATGATAATTTTGTTTCTGTTTCAAATAATGTTACTCCAGGCATAATTTTTTTATATTATATCATTGAGAAAATTGAAGTTCAAAATATTAAAAATATTAAAAATAATTTTTATGTGCAATTCAATAGATAATATCAAACATATTTCAAGTAATAAATAAGTAATATAGCAAAAATATAAATATGAGACATTAATTTTTTTTTGTAAAAAATTCCATAAAAAAGAGACAATAAATTTATAGAATCTAATCCAGTAAAATTTTTAACTATTAAAATAATGAGTATACAAATCAGTCTTATTAACTTTAAAAAATTTTAACAACTAACAAAATACATCACTAAACCTAATGGAAATAACATAAACACTATACAAAGTGAGTATTTCAAATTAGATATAAAAAAAGAACATAACACAACTAGTAAATTATATTCTAATTTTTAATTTTAAGCTAAGAAATCAAGAATAACATATTAAAATTTTATAAAAAATTAAAAAAATTTACCATTTCAATGTAAGCAAATTGATATTGTCTTTTTCCCTTTTCCTCTTTTTTCTTTGTCACCCATTCTTCTCTTCTCCCTTTCTGTGTTTTTTTTTCTTATTATGTTCTCTCTTTTTTTTTCTTTCTTACACGTGGCTTATAGCCACTTCTTTATTTTTGTTTTTTTATTATTATTATTTTAATTTGTACATCCTATTTGAGTTGAGACCCACTAACAAATCTTTCTTTCATTGACTCAAGTTAGGTTAGGTTGTTTTATTAAACCTGTGTTTTTCTTAAAATAATCAAATTTTACTACAGGTAAACTCTTACTCATCATATATGAACTATTGTCATCAATATAGATCTTCTCAAGTGCATATGACTTCATCTTAAGCACATAACATATCCAATGATACCTCATTTTTATGTGCTTTGATTTAGAATGAAATGTCGAATCTTATTGAGATGGGTAGCAATCTGGTTGTTACAAAATAATACAAATTAAACTTTTTTTATATCTAACTCTTGAAAAAATTTCTTTATCCACAAAATTTCTTTAGAAGCTTTAACAACAACAATGTATTTTGCCTCTGTAGTAGATAGGGCAACACATTTCTAAAATCAAGATTGTCATGACACAACTCTCCTTGCAAAAATTATTAGATAACTAAAAGTAGACTTCCTAAAATCAGGATCACTAGTCATATCTGCATCTGTGTAACCATCCAATACAAATTGGCTATTTCCAAAGCATAAAAAAATTCTAAAAGTACCATTAAAGTATCTAAGGATCTACTCCACTATTTGTTAGTGCTTTTTGCCATGATTAAAGAGAAAACGACTAACAACTCCAATAACAAGAGAAATATTCGGCCTAGTGCAAACCATTACAAACATCAAACTGGTAACTATAGATGCATATGGAATCTTCTTGATTTCTTTTTTTCTTTCTCAGTTATAGGGCATTGGTGTCAATTCAGCTTGAAATAACTAGCAAATAGAGTACTAACAGGCTTAGAATTACTCATGCTAAATCTTTCTAAAACCTTCTCAATGTGGAAATGTTGCATTAACCAAAGTTTCTCATTCTTCTTGTTACGAGTGATACTCATGCCAAAAATTTCTTTTGCAAGACCCAAATCCTTCATAACAAAGGATTTATTCAAATCTTTCTTAAGATTTTCAATTTTCTTAGTGTCATAACCAACAATCAATATATTTATCAACATAAAGCAAGAGAATTACAAAGTCATTATCGGATAATTTAGTAACATACACACAATGATAAGAGAATTATAAAGTCACCGTGATCTTCCATAAATGAACCAAACTTCGTGTACCATTTTCTTAGAGTTTGCTTCAATCGATATAAGCCTATCTTCAATTTGCATATAAGCTGATATGTTCCTTTAATTTTGAAATCCTCTGGCTACTCCATAAGGATTTTTTTTGTCTATGTCACCATGAAAGAATGTAATCTTCACATCAAGCTGTTCAACATCTAAATTCAAGCTAGTTATTAATCAAAGCACAACTCAAATAGAAGACATATTCACAATCGAAGAGAAAATCTCTTTAAAATCAATATCTTTTTTTGCTCAAAGTCTTTCACAACTAGCTGAGCTTTGTACCTTGATCGTGAAATATTTTCATGTGTTTTCAATTTAAACACCCATTTATTCTTGAAAGTTCTCTTACCCTTCGATAGCTTCACTAATTCAAATGTATAATTCTCATGTAAGAATTTTATTTCTTCTTGCATGACCTCCAATTAGTCTTTCTTATTTTCATTAGAGATAGCTTCCTAGTAGCTATCTGTAACACCCTAATTAGCCTAAGCTTTACCTCGCATTGTAAAGCAAAGGTTAATCAAAGGTTACGACAGTTCTAAACTCATATATATAATATAGAGAAGAAATAATATAGTCTAGAAGCCCGATGAAGGATATAACTCAAAATAGGATTTAAAAAGTGCAAAAACGTACTAACAGAGCTACTAACTTAAAGCACAAGAAACAGATATAATATAACAAAAGATAATAGTATGATATCATGAGAATCTAGCCACAGCTGGCGGAGTTTAAGCCGGCTAGTCATATATACAGACAAAACAGAATCTGAAGTTAAAACAGCTTATACAATTTTTTCTTTCTCAATACAAGCCTCTAGGCAAAAGCAAGATATAAAAGTGAGAGATATATAAGCAAAATAAATAAAAAAGACTCCAAAAAGTATCATGATCTTCCGCTTCTGTCACCATCAGAGCAACTCACCGAGGTGGGTTGCGACCTGCATCTGAAAAACACAACAGAAATATGGCATGAGAACCGGAGGTTCTCAGTATGGTAATAGTGCCCAGTGATGTAAGATATAAGATCCCGGGACGCCAGAGGCAATCCTAGAACATCATATCCATCACAAGATTCCTCTTAAGGCATATCTAAAACAGCAAAGCATAAATTTAAACCATAACATAATCTTAAAAGCTTAACATAATGGTAGACGAAATTGTGATAATTAATAATGGCTCCAAAGACTTGGTGCTCTCAAACGTGAATCACACTTTGTCATAACTCCGCACAACTAACCAGCAAGTGTACTGGGTCGTCCAAGTAATAAACCTTACGTGAGTAAGGGTCGATCCCACAGAGATTGTTGGTATGAAGCAAGCTATGGTCATCTTGTAAATCCTAGTCAGGCGGATTCAACTGTGTTAAGAAATTATAGTATACGCGAAGGAATAAAAATAGGGTAGAGATACTTATGTAAATTAATGGTGGGAATTTCAGACAAGCGCATGGAGCTGCTTGTGCCTTCTGAATCTCTGCTTTCCTACTGCTTTCCTTCAATCCTTCTTACTCCTTTCCATGGCAAGCTGTATGTAGGGCATCACTGTTGTCAATGGCTACATCCCATCCTCTCAGTGAAAATGGTCCAAATGCTCTGTCACAGCACGGCTAATCATCTGTCGATTCTCGATCATGTTGGAATAGAATCCCTTGATTCTTTTGCATTTGTCATCACGCCCATCAATCGCGAGTTTGAAGCTTGTCACAGTCATTCAATCCCAGAATCCTACTCGGAATACCACAGACAAGGTTAGACTTTCTGGATTCCCATGAATGCCGCCATCAATTCTAGCTTATACCACGAAGATTCTGATTAAGGAATCCAAGAGATATGCGCCCGGTCTAAGGTAGAACGGAAGTGGTTGTCAGTCACGCGTTCATAGGTGAGAATGATGATGGGTGTCACAGATCATCACATTCATCATGTTGAAGTGCAACGAATATCTTAGAATAAGAATAAGTCGAATTGAATAGAAAATAGTAGTACTTGTATTAAAACGCGAGGTACAGCAGAGCTCCACACCCTTAATCTATGGTGTGTAGAAACTCCACCGTTGAAAATACATAAGTGATGAAGGTCCAGGCATGGCCGAATGGCCAGCCCCCAAAACATGATCAATAGTCTCCTAAGATGAATAATAAAATAAAACTGAGACCAAAGATTCAAATACAATAGTGAAAAGTTCTATTTATACTAAACTAGTTACTAGGGTTTACAGAAGTAAGTAATTGATGCATAAATCCACTTCCAGGGCCCACCTGGTGTGTGCTTGGGCTGAGCTTGATCTATCCACGAGCTGAGGCTTCTCTTGGAGTTGAACGCCAAGTTGTAACGTATTTTGGGCGTTCAACTCTGGTTCGTGACGTATTTCTGGCGTTTGACTCTAGAATGCAGCATGGAACTGGCGTTGAGCGCCAATTTACATCGTCAAATCTCGAATAAAGTATGGACTATTATATATTTCTAGAAAGCTCTAGATGTCTACTTTCTAACGCCATTGAGAGTGCGCCATTTGGAGTTCTGTAGCTCCAAAAAATCCATTTTGAGTGCAGGGAGGTCAGATTCCAACAGCATCAGCAGTCCTTTGTCAGCCTCCTATCAGAGTTTTGCTCAGGTCCCTCAATTTCAGCCAGAAAATACCTGAAATCACAGAAAAACACACAAACTCATAGTAAAGTCCAGAAATGTTAATTTAGCATTAAAACTAATGAAAACATCCCTAAAAGTAACTAGATCATCCTCATTGGGATTCGCGTCTTCTCCCTCCTCCTTGCATTCGGCCGTATTGATTATATCAATGGCCTTGCACTCTCTTTTTGGATTTTCTTCAGTATTGCTTGGGAGAGTACTAGGAGGGGTTTCAGTAATTTTCTTACTCAGCTGGCCCACTTGTGCCTCCAAATTTCTGATGGAGGCCCTTGTTTCATTCATGAAACTTAAAGTGGCTTTAGACAGATCAGAGACTAAGTTTGCTAAGTTAGAGGTATTTTGTTCATAATTCTCTGTCTGTTGCTGAGTAGATGATGGATAAGGCTTGATATTGCTGAGCCTATTTCTTCCACCATTATTAAAGCCTTGTTGAGGCTTTTGTTGATCCTTCCATGAGAAATTCGGATGATTTCTCCATGATGAATTATAGGTGTTTCCATAAGATTCCCCCATGTAATTTACCTCTGCCATTGCAGGGTTTTCAGGATCATAAGCTTCTTCTTCAGAAGATGCCTCTTTAGTACTATTGGATGCATTTTGCCATCCATTCAGACTTTGAGAAATCATGTTGACTTGCTGAGTCAACACTTTGTTCTGAGCCAATATGGCATTCAGAGCATCAATTTCAAGAACTCCCTTCCTCTGAGGCGTCCCATTATTCACGGAATTCCTCTCAGAAGTGTACATGAATTGGTTATTTGCAACCATGTCAATGAGTTCCTGAGCTTCTACAGGCGTTTTCTTTAGGTGAATTGATCCACCTGCAGAGTGGTCCAATGACATTTTGGAAAACTCAGATAGACCATAATAGAATATATCTAATATGGTCCACTCTGAAAACATGTCAGAATGACACTTTTTGGTCATCTGCTTGTATCTTTCTCAAGCTTCATAGAGGGATTCACCATCTTTTTACTTGAAGGTCTGAACATCCACTCTAAGCTTACTCAGCTTTTGAGGAGGAAATAATTTATCCAAGAAGGCCGTGACCAGCTTATCCCAAGAGTCCAGGCTATCTTTAGGTTGTGAGTCCAACCATGTTCTAGTTCTGTCTCTTATAGCAAAAGGGAAAAGCATGAGCCTGTAGACTTCAGGATCTACTCCATTCGTCTTAGCAGTCTCACAAATCTGCAAGAACTTAGTTAAAAACCGGTAAGGATCTTCAGATGGAAGTCCATGAAACTTGCAGTTCTGTTGCATTAGAGCAACTAATTGAGGTTTCAGCTCAAAATTATTTGCTCTAATGGTAGGAATTGAGATGCTTTTTCCATCAAACTTGGACATGGGTTTAGTAAAATCACCAAGCATCCTCCTTGCATTATTTTTGTTGGGTTCGGCTGCCATCTCCTTCTCTTGTTCGAAAATTTCAGAAAGGTTACCTCTGGATTGTTGTAATTTAGCTTCTCTTAGTTTTCTCTTTAGAGTCCTTTCAGGTTCAGGATCAGCTTCAACAAGAGTGTTTTTTTTCTTGTTCCTGCTCATATGAAACAGAAGAGAACAAGAAAAGAAGAGAAAAGGAGTCATATATGTCACAGTAAAGAAGTTCCTTATTGTTAGTAGAAGAAGAAAGGGAATAAAGAAAGGAGAATCCAAACAGAAGGGTGAGGACAGGGGTATTGATTTAAGACGAAGATAGGTGAAGAGAAATGTTAGTAAATAAATAAATAAATAGAAGAAGATGAGAGAGAGAGAATTCGAAAATTAATTTTGAAAAGCAGTTAATAATTTTTGAAAATTAAAGGTGAGATAGAATTAAAATTAAAATTTAAAACAATTAGTTAATTTAAAAAGAATTTTGAAAAAGGGATGAGATATTTTCGAAAATTAGAGAGGGAAAAGTAGTTAGGTGGTTTTGAAGAAGATAAGAAACAAACAAAAAGTTAATTAGTTAGTTGAAAAAGATATTAAAATCAAATTTGAAAAGATAAGAAGATAAGAAGTTAGATAAGATATTTTGAAATCAAATTTTTGAAAAAGATAAAATTTTGAAAAAGATATGATATAAAAGATATGATAAAAAGATATGATAAAAAGATATGGTTGAAAAAGATTTAATTTTTAAAATTAAAATTAATTACTTAACTAACAAGAAACTAAAAGATATGATTCTAGAATTTAAAGATTGAGCCTTTCTTAACAAGAAAGTAACAAACTTCAAATTTTTGAATCAATCACATTAATTGTTAGTGTAATTTCAAAAATTATGAAATAAAGATAAAAAAAGATTTTGAAAATCAATTTAAAAGAAATTTTCGAAAATATATATAAAAAAATGAAAAAGATTTGAATTTTGAAAAAGTTTTGAAAAGATAAGATTTTTAAAATTGAAATTTTGACTTGACTAACAAGAAAACAACTTATTTTAAAATTTTTTGAGAGAAATAAGGAAAATATATTTTTTTATTTTTGAATTTTTAATTATGAGAGAGAAAAACACAAAAATGACCCAAAACATGAAAATTTTGGATCAAAACACATGATGCATGCAAGAACACTATGAATGTCAAGATGAACACCAAGAACACTTTGAAGATCATGATGAACATCAAGAACATATTTTTGAAAAATTTTTGATGCAAAGAAAACATGCAAGACACCAAACTTAGAAATCTTTAATGCATGGACACTATGAATGCAAAAATGCACATGAAAAACAACAAAAAACACAAAACAAGAAAACATCAAGATCAAACAAGAAGATTTACCAAGAACAACTTGAAGATCATGAAGACACTATGAATGCATAAATTTTTCGAAAAATGCAAGAAAAATTTTAAAGCATGCAATTGACACCAAACTTAAAAATTGACACTAGACTCAAATAAGAATCACAAAATATTTTTTATTTTTTATGATTTTATTATTTTTTTGTATTTTCTTAATAAATTTTTCGAAAACATATTTTGAAAAAAGGAAGTAATGAATTCGTAGTCCTCAATCAAAACCCCAGGAATTAGACATGGCTTTACAGCCAGCCAAGCTTCAACCTGCTTCATGAAACACTAGAATTCATTTTAAAAAAAAATTGAAAATTTTTCGAAAATAAAGGGAAAAATTTTGAAAAATATTTTTGAAAACTTTTTGAAAACAGAATAAAAAGAAAATTACCTAATCTGAGCAACAAGACGAACCGTCAGCTGTCCATACTCGAACAATCCCCGGCAATGGCACCAAAAACTTGGTGGACGAAATTGTGATCATTAACAATGACTCCAAAGACTTGGTGCTCTCAAACGTGAATCACACTTTCTCACAACTCCGCACAACTAACCAGCAAGTGTACTGGGTCGTCCAAGTAATAAACCTTACGTGAGTAAGGCTCGATCTCACAGAGATTGTTGGAATGAACCAAGCTATGGTCATCTTGTAAATCCTAGTCAGGCGGATTCAACTGTGTTAAGAAATTATAGTATACGCAAAGGAATAAAATAAGGTAGCGATACTTACGTAAATTAATGGTGGGAATTTCAGACAAGCGCATGGAGCTGCTTGTGCCTTCTAAATCTCTGCTTTCCTACTGCTTTCCTTCAATCCTTCTTACTCATTTCCATGGCAAGCTGTATGTAGGGCATCACCGTTGTCAATGGCTATATCCCATCCTCTCAATGAAAATAGTCCAAATGCTCTGTCACAGCACGGCTAATCATCTGTCGGTTCTCGATCATGTTGGAATAGAATCCCTTGATTCTTTTGCGTTTGTCATGACGCCCAGCAATTGCGAGTTTGAAGCTCGTCACAGTCATTCAATCCCACAATCCTAATTAGAATACCACAGACAAGGTTAGACTTTTCAAATTCCCATGAATGCCGCCATCAATTCTAGCTTATACCACAAAGATTCTGATTAAGGAATCCAAGAGATATGCGCCCGGTCTAACGTAGAACAGAAGTGGTTGTCAGTCACGCATTCATAGGTGAGAATGATGATGAGTGTCACAGATCATCATATTCATCATGTTGAAGTGCAACGAATATCTTAGAATAAGAATAAGTCGAATTGAATAGAAAATAGTAGTACTTGCATTAAAACTCGAGGTACAGCAGAGCTCCACACCCTTAATCTATGGTGTGTAGAAACTCCACCGTTGAAAATACATAAGTGATGAAGGTTCAGGCATGGCCGAATGGCCAGCCCCCAAAACATGATCAATAGTCTCCTAAGATGAATAATAAAATAAAACTGAGACCAAAGATTCAAATACAATGGTGAAAAGTTCTATTTATACTAAACTAGTTACTAGGGTTTACAGAAGTAAGTAATTGATGCATAAATCCACTTCCAGGGCCCACTTGGTGTGTGCTTGGGCTGAGCTTGATTTATCGACGAGATGAGGCTTCTCTTTGAGTTGAACGCCAAGTTGTAACGTGTCTTGGCGTTCAACTCTGGTTCGTGACGTGTTTTTGGCGTTTGACTCCAGAATGCAGCATGGAACTGGCGTTAAGCGCCAGTTTACATCATCAAATCTCAAATAAAGTATGAACTATTATATATTGCTGGAAAGCTCTGGATGTCTAATTTCCAACGCCATTGAGATCGCGCCATTTAGAGTTCTGTAGCTCTGGAAAAGTTATTTTGAGTGCAGGGAGGTCAGATTCCAATAGCATCAGCAGTCCTTTGTCAGCCTCCTATCAGAGTTTTGATCAGGTCCTTCAATTTCAGCCAGAAAATACCTGAAATCACAGAAAAATACACAAACTCATAGTAAAGTCCAGAAATGTGAATTTAGCTTAAAAACTAATGAAAACATCCATAAAAGTAACTAGATCATACTAAAAACTACCTAAAAATAATGCCAAAAAGCGTATAAATTATCTGCTCATCACATAACTTAAGGGGCAATCTAACTTAAGGGATTTTCTAGTCTAACACTTCTCTGCTGTCCCACAGCCTTCATCAATCTATCCTCCATGCGATCCCATTGCCACCGCCTTTCGAGCCTCCTCAATCCCAGTAGAAAGCACAATTAATTACAATACAAGTAAAACACAAGTATTGGCATGTAAGGCAAGTAATTCAAGTAGCAATTAGGCATGTTATACAGTTAGGGAAGCAATTATAAGTCGGCAAAGCAAACAAACAGAAAGAAGATACACATGATGAATGCCTGTCCTATTGGCTGTGATATCACATTGTCGGTTCAACTGCCAACCCGACACACCTCCATGGAGATGTCGCCCTTCGGAATCATCATTGGGAACCCCCGAGATATGGTGCTCAGATCACCATCCAGGATTTTGCACCTGCACACTTTATTGATCCGAAGGGATGCGAGCGGAATACTCTTGCTTCAGACCTCACATCTCAACGTAAGCGGGATTAACCACCGTCCTTACGCCGCCGCCGCTACCTCGACAAGCGGGATTAACTACCGTCCCTGCCGGGCGCATAGCGTCTCATAATCTCAGTATAAAACAGTAGTTCGGCAGTTTTTTCAGCAAACATTTTCAATACCTCAATGATTCATGATTGCACATTCGAGTCCTCGACTCATTTCAAGCACTGTCAAATCAACAATTCCATTCTGAGTCCTCGACTCATCTCAACTACTGTCAATTCACATTTCCATTCCGAACTCAGCATTTCATTAGTTCTCATCTCATTTACCAATCCTACTTTACATGCCATCAAACCCATCCTCAGTACACCAGAAACCTAAGCCTCTATTTTCTAATTTTTCATAATAATATCAAACTAAATCTCTTAAATTCCTTCCCATGTTCTAATACCCAAAATTAATCCCAGGAGCCTTAAAATCGTGTCACAGAAGCTTACAATCTTGTTGGGAAGGTAAAATAGTTAAAAACAAAATTTAAATTTGAGAAACAGGACGTGTGGCGCAAGGCTGTGCGTGCACAAGCCCAGGAGAAGTTTTAAAACGTGTGCGTACGCATAGAGGTGTGTGTACGCACAGGTACCGATTTTTGCAATTCTATTCACTCGCACAAGGTGTGCTAGTGCCCTCTACAGATTGCCCTTCCTAACCTGTGTGTGCGCACAGGGTTGTGCGTGTGCACAGGTTGTAAACGTTCATTGGGTGTGTGCGCGCACAAGCTGTACCAATGCTCTAAACAGATTGCCTGCCTCTGCGAGTGCGTATGCACAGGTCTGTGCATGCGCACAGGTTTAAAAAATTTGCAAGGGTGTGCGTGCACACAAGGCTGTGCGTGCGCACATACTAGAAATCACAAAATTCAGCAACTTTGTAGAATTTCAGATTTTGACACCAATATTTGAATGATCATAACTTTCTCTACAAAAATCCAAATCTTACAAACTTTTATTGATTTGCAGAGTTTTCAATAAGCTTTAATTTCAAATAAATCTCAACCAATTTTGAAAACTGAGGCATAAGTTATGATCAGACAAAATTCACTAAAAACCAACTTTTACCAAAAGTTCACAATTTACCAATTTCCCCATTTTCACAACTCAAACCAATCAAAACCAAATAAAACCTTTCCAAACTCCATCTTCCATTAAAATCTACCCTTTATAACATATTACACCATTATTACTAATTTTTCCTTCACATTTTATTATTCTCAACCTCAACATCAAATGTATAACATTATAATAAATCCTCATTCACATTTTTCACCCACATTACCATTTCATCAATCTCAACATCACATATATCATTACCATTCACTTTTTAATCCACACAATCATTCGTCATCATCATGTCATCATCAATCATCATAATTACTCAAATTCATCAATCCATCATAAATCATCATACATCATCATTCAACAACTCAACAACCATTTTAATTCAAACCTATCCTATAGGTCACTAGCCTAAGTGTCCATGAATATTATATACTACATAGAAAAAATCGAAACCATACCTTGGCCGATTCCCAATATGTACCAAAACCCAAAATTGAGCACAATGTGAGCTTTCAACCACAAGCAAGCCTCCACTTCCACTCCAACAAGCACCAACAAGCTCCAAAGGCTTCCAAACTCACAATAATCAAGCTATATATCAAAATTTCATAAGGGTTTAAGAGTAACTCACCTTACCCAATAGTTTTGAATGCCAAAACCAATGCTAATCAAAAGCTAGAGTGCACCTAAACATCCAAAACACAAAATTTCATTCAAAACCAAACCCCAAAATTTGAATTCCTCAAGGGCACAAAAACTGGGCAGGAAAATTTGAAAATCTTACCACAAAGCTTGGATATAAGTGACGGGCTCGGTGAGAGCTTCGCATAGCCGCTGACAGCACACAAATCAGAGCATCGTAGCTCAAGATATCGCGGATTGAAGTGAGAATTGAATAGTATTTTCCCTTCTTCTTTTTCTCTTCTCATGCAGATGTGTGTTTGTGTAATGGAGGAGTAAATGAACTCATTTAGATTCATTTAAGTTTATATATATGTTGGGCTTGGGCCCAACTTGGTCCCGATCCAACCCGTTAGCATTTTTATCCCGTTTGGTCCAACTTTGGGCCAAATCTTTAAAATTAACGCCTGGTTTTTGACTTCTAATATTTTTCTAAGGTTTTTGACTATTTTAAATTTTTCTCGCACAGTATCGGGCAGACTTGAACCGGTTCGACCGGTTCAGCTGCCGGTTTGCGATTTTTCACAGTTTTTCGCAGAAAATACATTTTCTGACTCAGAAAAATCTACTGAGTCCAAAAACCATATTTTAATCCTCAAATTCTCATTCTAAATTTTCAGATCCTATTTTGGGCAATATTAATTAACTAATTAGACGGTTGATTAGTCACGGTTCTTACACTATCTGACTCCCCACTATCAATGTTCATTACATATTCATAAGGAGAGTATATTAGAAAAGGATTATGCTCTCTAGTAGATCTTCTCAATTGAGTCTCAACTGGTGGTTCAGGTTGAACTTAATGAGCAAAATTCAAAGCTCACGGATACCGACAAGTACTCCGAATCGTTTAAGTAATACCACGGTTAGTGTCCACGAGGATTAAAGGATTGCGAAAGTAAATATTATATTAAATACCGAATTAGATTAAAATAACCCGGATTGATAAGGGCAAAACTTGTATCTTGTTTGAAATCTTGAGTGCTTAAGTGCTTGAGAGACATTGAACTTGGATGTTGATTGACAGAAGACAATGATTGTAAGAGTCAAGGGTTTCAGAGATATTTCTGCTCTTAGAAAAACCAAACCTTGTTTCCTTAATTTGAAGTATGCAAAGATCTTTCACGAAAAATCTTTAGTAACTGATTTTCAATTTTTTGGTTCCTTAATTTCTCTTTAATCAACTAGTTGTCAGTTAATTAATTAAATAGTTTAAGCACAAAAACTGATTTAGTTCCTAATGAGATTTGAAAGTAGTCCTTAGGTCGAATTATATGTCACGTATTCAACTTAGTCCTATCCAGTTATACCTTAGAAGAAAAAAAAATTTTCAAAAGTTATTCTAATCCGAATTATATGTCTCTTATTTAAAATTAAAGTGATTGAAAATCATGCATGTGTCACACACACTAATTAAACCACTATTCCTAGCCGAATTCAAAGAGATTTGTGAAAGAATTTTCAAGTTTTAATTCAAATATTAAATTTTTCAATTATAATAAAAGAATCCAAAAGGGATTAGCATATCTTCCGATGCTAGTAATTCGGATGAAGAACGAATAACTCAATCATGAAATAGATTAATGCAAGACTTCAAAATAAAATAAACTTGGATTAATAATCCATAGAAAACATAAATAGAGCTTCTACAACTTTGACAGAGGATTAGTTACCCATGGAATGAAAAAAAAAAGAAAACTGTACTGAGGAATGGAACGTCCTTCTCTGTGATAAATGTTCACTTATTTATATCCTAATTCTAGAATTCAAATTCAAACTATTCTAATCTCATCGTTTGAAGGAAAAGATAAGACAACTAGTTACTGACTTTAATTTCAAATAAAAAATGGAGTTGTGGCTCTGCGATTTTGTTGTAGCGCTACGATTTCGTTGTGGCGTTGAGAATCCTAAACAGTTCACGTAACTAGGTTTTTCATAGAAAAGGGAAAAAGAGGATATATTCTTTGGAGACAAATTAAATGGACGGAATTTAAGTTTTGAGGAGAAACAAGTTTTGAAAAAAACGAGTCAAGAGAGATGTGAGAGAGATAAGATGTGAACGCGTGAGAATGGACGTTAGAATAAAAAAAACATGGGAAGAATAATTCGATAAAATCATTATCACAATCAACTACGTATTTGTAGTTGGCAGTTACCAACTACGTATTCCATTGGTGAAATAGCACGGCTCATATTCCAATATTATAAAAGGCATACATAGATAGGATCGAATTGGATTTAATAGACCTAGCCCCATTCTAATAATATTACATCGGATTTACTTTTATTCAATTCTAAATTGATCCGAGGGTTAATTAATAAAAAATTAATATATACAAATTTATAAATTTTATATAATAAGTTAATAAAAGTTTATTTTTAAAAATTAAATTTGATAAGTATTATATCATATTTATATTAAAATAATTATTTTAAAATAAAAATAATATTATATAATATAAAAATATTAATTAAAGTATAAAAATATAATACTTTATTATTAATTTTACTCTAAAATATACACTTTAATTACAAAACACAACTTAAAGTTGGGCCGAATCATTTTACAGCATGACTCAAACTCGATCCAAAAATAACGAATTTGAATCGAGTTTCTAATCAGATCGAATCTTAAACCTCCTTTATACGAAGTATTACATGGCTTGCCAAGATTGTTTAAACATCACTATATGTTAGATATGGTTTATAGAAATATTATTGTTGTTGTTATTTTGTTTTTGTGATTGTGTTCTTTCTCCTTTAATTTTCCTATATATCTATACAAAATCATCGTCTAATTGCTAGATTTGGAGATTCAATTAAGGCAACATTATCGATGCGAGAGGGAAAAATATCTTTTACATCTCTTAAAGATCTTTTCTTGATAGACTTTTTTTAATAACAAATGGTCGTTTACAAAAATTTTAATTATATTTTTTTAATATGTTCTTTTTTTGTGAATATACTAATTAGATAGAGTATGTAGTAGTACAGTACATATAGAATATTGTGTGAGGACATTTGTTTATGTTATTTTATTATTTTCTTGTAATAAGTTCCATCTTATTGTCTTAAGTTTTTTTTTTTAATGAGTAGAAGATAACTTTTTTTATTAATTAATAAATAAATAGAACATAGGATTTAATTAAATTATATTCATATTTTTTAAATAATAAGTAAAATAAAAGTCAATACCATATCCAATTCTCATCCAATGTGCGCGTATAACATCAATCTAAGTCCATAAGATTGCCAACAAATCCATCATCACAAAAGTAGAAAATCACCGAGCTAGAAATTGAGAAATGTAGCTAAATCGTGTGTTCAGAAAACTAATTAAGTAACTGATGTTATGGCTTTGAGTAATTATCTAAATCAGTCTCTAAGAATTTTAAAATTGGTGCTGATCAAAAAATATTTTCGATAAAAGTGAGTTGAATCAAAATGAGTTAAGTGTGGTTTCTCGAGAAGACGCGCACGTAAGTATGAAGTTGGAGGTAATCGGCGCTGATTTAGATTTCGATTGTTTTGTTGATCGAATGAGCCAAATCGAGTAGAAGACTCGATTCGAGAAATTGAGTAAGGCCTTCGAAGAGCTGATCGAATAGTTGTGGAAGTGGAAAGGTTAGTGACTATTATCACACGAGAAAAATATGGAGAATATCTACAATTACACGGCGAGAACGGTTACCAAGAGGAATTGTATTGCAAATTTATAATTTTATTTAATTGTAATTAATGATAATTTAGTTGTCTGTTACGTAAGTTAGCTTATAAATACTAGGAAGTGTTAGGGAATAAGGGTTGAAACTTTTACTCAAAAAAAAAAACACTCAAGAATACTCACATCTCAGTGATTTCTTGAGTCTGTAATCGAGTTATCTTTTCTGTAGAGTTCCTTCCATCTTCATTTCTTTTCTTTCAATTTACTTTATTGTTCTGTAAATTTAACATTTCAAGTAATTCTATTTTCTAAGTCTTTTCTATTTCTTTTTTTTTCAATTTATCTTCGTGTTCTTTAATTTTTACATTGAAACCTTTTGATCTAATCAAAGGTATTTTATTATTATTTTTTTAAATTTCAATGCAAGTTCTTTTCATCTTACGTACATTTATTCTTCAAAAACTTTAATTTTCAAGTTTGTTTATCAATTTATAAACTTTTTTTTTACTTTCAATATTGGTCTAATCAAAGACGCTTTGATGCACTTTTAGAAATCTGGTACTCGCACAGAGGAGTAGGTTTTGCTCCCAGATCATTAGATATCGAACCACTATCGATTTGCAAAAAACGACAAAACAAATTGGCACGCCAAGTGGGACAATTTTAAATCGAAGTGTGTCAAATCGAGTATTACTTAGTGTATTCTCATGATTATAATGTGGGCTCCACTTCGAATGCTGCAAATTCGATGGCAGTATATCGCCAACAAGTAGAGGAAAGTCACCATGACTTGGTCAATTTATTGACTCAGCAAATGACTACAATTCTAAATCCCATGATGGTTGATCATGAATCGAGATTCGAGCGTCTTGCTAGACAAGTCGAGAGGATTGCTCGAATTGTCGATTATGATGAAGCTGAGAGGCATAATGACAGGGAAAATAACGAAGGGATGGAAAATATTTTTCAAAATGAAAACAATAATCCAAATCGAGAAAATCCTCACGTGATTCCTGACGAACGGATTCTTGCGTGGTCTAGAATCTTACAAATAAGCTCTCGTTGAAAGTATAGCTTCTAAACCAATAGAGAATCCTTTCGTATAAAAGTTTTGGTTGTCACTAAAGCAAACCCAATAAAATTTATAACCGAAGTATTGAAACCTTGGGTTGTCTCTCAAGAAATTGCAGGGAGATATGATTTATTATTGGTTATGGAAAAGTATCTTTTAGGTTTTTTGAAAGGTTTGAACAAGGAATTTAGATGGCAAAAAAATAAATTAATAACTAGAAAAACTCTTGGCAAGGTAATAGAATTGGAAATCCCATCCTAGTTATCCTTATCAGTTGTGATGAGAATTGTTTATTGCTCCCACTTAGTTAACCCTTACTAAATAAAGGAAAGTCAAGTGGACTAATCAGTTTGGTTCCTCAAATCCTAGTCAACTCCTATGGAAAGACTAGTGTTAGAGGAATCCAAATCAATAAGCAAATTCCAATTTTCAATCAGCACCTGAGTTTGATAACCCAAGTGTCACCAATTACTCAACCAAAGCCGAAAGGGGAAAAATCCAAATTATTTATATCATAAATAAAAGAAAGCAATCATAACTCTGAAATACCTCAAATTATATTAAATAAAAAATCAAATCTAACATGAGAATTCATAAATCAAAGTAATAGAATAAATAAAAATAGAAGAGAAACCAAAGTAAAGAAACATTGAACCTGGAATGAAGAAGAAGTAAACCTAACCTAAGAGAAATCCTATATCCTAAAAACTAAGAGAGAGGAGAGAGCCTCTCTCTCTCTCTCTAGAAAAACTGCATCTAAAACTAAAATTGTGAATATGAAAGTTATCTCATTAATGGATGCATTCTCCCACTTTATAGCCTCTAATCTGTGTTTTTTGGACTGAAAACTGGGTCAAAAATAGCCCAGAAATCGCCCCCAGCGATTTTTGATATGTCCAGCATGCGGCAAAGTCACGCGTACACGTCGTCCACGCGTACGCGTAGATTGAGTTCTCTCCAGGTCATGCATGCGCATTACCTATCTTCAGGGAAGCTATGGCAAATTATATATCGTTCCGAAGCCCTAGATGTTAGCTTTCGAATGCAAATAGAACCGCCTCCTTTGGACCTCTATAGCTCAAGTTATGACCGTTTGAGTGCAAAGAGGTCAGACTGGACAGCTTTAGCAGTTCCTTCAGTTTCTTGTATTCCTTCCACTTTTGCATGCTTCCTTTCCATCCTCTAAGTCATTCCTGCCCTGTAATCCCTAAAATCACTTAACACACATATCACGGCATCAAATGGTAATAAGAGAGGATTAAACATAGAAAATTTAAGGCCACAGAAGCATGTTTTTAATCATAGCACAAAATCAGGAAGGAAAACGTAAAACATGCGATTTCTATGAATAAATGTGAGAATAATGGATAAAATCCACTAGATTAAGCACAGGATAAACCCTAAAAATGGGGTTTATCAATTCCCTAAGGTCAAAATGCTGACGATTATTTAGCCGGATTGCGTGGTGATCGCTATCAGGTCACTAGAATTGTAGAAGAGGTATTAAATCGGGTTGGGCTGAATGTTGATTTCATAAATCAACCACATTTTGTGTCCGCTTTCCCCAAGTGGTCTAAATGGATGAAGTGCTAAGAGGGGTGAAAAATCCGAAGATAGCAACAAAATTTGCTAGAGAAGTTAGAGAATCGACTACTGAACATGTTGCTTGTTATTCGATCGAGATTGGGAATCTAGCTAATGATGAAAATTTGAAAATGAAATTTTTTTCTTCATCATTAACGAAGAATTGATTTACTTGGTTTTCAATCCTCAGACCAAATTCAATCATAACATGGAATCAGTTAGAGACTGCTTTCACGCTCAGTTCTACCGAGGGAAAATGAACATAGCAGTTACTGATTTAGTGACATTGAAATGTGAAGATGGTAAGACCATCAACGATTATTTGATACGTTTCAAAAATGCTAGAAGTAGGTGCTTTGTGACATTACCCGAGAGTGAGATAGTGAAAATAGCAACCATGGGGTTAGGATTTTATATGCACAGAAAATTGCTGAATGTGCATATTCCTGATTTGGCCCATTTGGCTGAAAAGGTTTGACAGGCCAAACTTTTGAGAAAAGAAAAAGAAAAATATAGAAATGAGCAGAGGTCAAAAAGTAAGCCTTTTACTCGAAAAGAAAAGGTTGCTTATGTAACTATGGAGTCCTCAGAGGAGGAACTCGATTTTGAAACAGAAGTTGATTTGGCCGAACATAAGAAAGGTCCTCCATATGTGTGTTCTTTGTTGAAGAAACTTTCTAGTAATGAAAATTCGAATGATTCAAAAGTAAAAAGTAGAAAGAAATATAGTTTTGATATTTCAAAATCTGATCAGATTTTCGATGTGTTGCTTAAAGATAAACAATTAGTTTTGCTTGAGGGTAGGACTTTGCTTTCTGTGAAAGATTTAAAAGGAAAGCCTTATTGTAAGTTTCATCAAGCAACAAGTCATTCGACTAACAGTTGTGTCTGTTTCAGGGACTTGATTCAAGAAGCAATTATGGAAGGACGATTGAAGTTCGATAATGGCAAGAAGGAAATGAAGGTTGATATAGATCCCTTCAAAGTCGATGCCAGTTGTGTCGAACCTTGCCTTGGGGTGAACATGGTTGGCATGTCCTATGATTTTGATGTGGCTCTAGATGACTTTGAGTCACAAGTAAGATCTGTATACCCTAGGACAGGAGATGGCCTACTGGATTTCTTAGTTCAGCAAAAGATCAAAGAACGGGATGTATTTCTGTGTCCTCGGTGCAATGCTGTTTTCGATGCTGAAGCAATGACAATCTTTGAAAAGAAAGGATGAAGAAAGAATTGTCTCATAGGGAGGAACAAGCACGCCAAAGACAGCCAATTCGACGTGTGGAGGGTTTTAGTTCAAAGATCCCTCAGCATGATGTGACTGCACCTTTAAGCCGATCCCAGACTATAGGCGTTCAATGGATTAGGAATTGTCAGGAATTCCAAAGGCGTGATCATCTGTATCGACGTAACCCTCAGTGGGGGCATCGAGCACCTTCCCAAAATCAGTATGCCTTTTATCGGGGTCGAACCAGAGGTTATCCAAGAGGAAGAGGTGGATGAAGAAATTTCAATCGGAATAAGAAACTTCAAATGGAGACAGGAAAAGAGGTAAGCAAGGGGGCAACGCCTTCTGTACATTCTCGGATTGTCTTTCCTTCTGATGGAGAGACTTACCCTAACGAAATTTCATCACCTGCAAAGATGAAGAAAGGTAAAATAGTGGCTCAATCCTCTGGGGTCGACAAACATAAGGACGTTGATGTCGACGAGGAGTATTTTGATGAAGGAGATGATGATATGGTAGGGACAATCTCGATCATTCCAACTGAATACCTTGGGGAATGTGAGAGTAATCCAGACGAGGATTATGATCAAGAAGATGAAGGGGCTTTCTCCTTCATTTGCATAGAAGATGAACCAGGGTTCTTTCCCCGGCCAACTGAAAGACAAATGTCTCATCTACGCCCCCTTCATATTATTGCAATTCTGAATGGATTTAAAATAAACAAGGTGTTGATTGATGGTGGGGCAGCAATTTGTCTTCTGCCTGAGAGGATGTTGTGAAAATTAGGAAAGCATCCTGATGATTGATAAACCCCAATTTTGTGGTTTATCTTGTGCTTATTTTGGGAGATTTTATCACCTTTTCTCACATTTATTCAATGAAATAGCATAGTTTTGCAATTCTCCCTTGATTTGTGTTTAAGTGTGAAAACATGCTTTTTAGGCCTTAAAATAGCTAAATTTAACTCATTTTAATTCCATTCGATGCCTTGATATGTTTGTTGAGTGATTTCAGGTTCATAAGGCAAGTATTGGATGGAAGAAGTGAGGAGAAAAGCATGCAAAGTGGGAGAACTCATGAAGAAATGAAGGAACCGTAAAGCTGTCAAGCCTGACCCCCTGGTACTCAATCGACCATAACTTGAGCTACAAAGATCCAAATGAGGCGGTTTCAGTTGCTTTGGAAAGCTAACATCCAGGGCTTCGAAATGATATAAAATTTGCCATATGTTGCTTCGCGCTTAGGGTCGCGCACGAGCCATGTACGCGTGCGCACCGATGGAGCACGTGGTTCATTAAAGAGAAATCGTAGCCAGCGATTTTGCAGCCCATTTTGGGCCCAATCCAACTCATTTCTGATGCTATTTCATGTGGAATTCAAGCTTGGGAAAAGGGGGAGCAATTGATTGTAGCATTAGTATCATGTAGTGTAGTTTCTAAAGAGAGAAGCTCCCTCTTCTCTCTAGAATTAGGGTAGATTAGGTTAATTTCATCTTAGATCTAGTTCCAATTTCATGTTCTCATCTTGTTTTCTCTATAATTTCATGTTTCTTTTCTTGATTCCTCTTAGTTTTCATGTTAATTCCGCTTTTACTATCTTTTGTGATGAACTCTTGTTGGATTTGGATCTTTTCTTTAATGCAATTTAATGTTTGATGTTCTTTTAATTATTGATTTGAGTTGTGAATTTACTTTTCTTGTGATTGATAGTTGGTAGATTTACTATTCTTGCACTTTTATTATGCTTTCCTTGTATACCCACCAAGTGTTTGACAAAATGCTTGGTTGGGTCTTAGAGTAGATTTTGAGCACTCTTGGCTTGGAGAGAGTAATTAGGTAATCTTGAGTCATGAAAACCCAACTCATGTTGGTGATCTAGAATTGTTAGCTAATATTATTTCCATTGACTCTAATCTTTTTCTAATTTAATTAGTGAGTTGATTGGGACATTTAGATTGAGATTAGCTAGTCTTGTTAGACTTTCTTCGAGTGTGAAGATAATATGATACCTTCTTCCATCTTCGAGGATGACATAATAATATATACTCTTGTTATTATTGTGATATGATTGATTAGTCTTATTTGACATTCTCTCATGGAAGATAACTTACACCTTCTTCCAACGTTGAAGTTGACTAGATAAGATGAATTAATCATTATATGACTAGGATAGGAAGCCTATGATCTCAACCCTTGCCATGAATGTCTCCCTTTATTAATTGCTTTCTTTAATTGCTCTCTTTACTTTTCTTGTCATTTATCTTATTGCCCCTTTTATAAAAAAAACCCCAAAACATTCCTTCATAGCCAATAATTGAGCACTTCATTGCAATTTCTTGTGAGACAACCCGTAGTCTAAATACTTCGGTTAATTCTTATTTAAGGTTTGTTACTTGTGACAAAACCATATTTTAGTTTGATGTGAGAGTTGTTTGTTGGTTTGGAGCTATGCTTACAACGAAATTCTTCTTTCTATAAGAGAAATTCCTAACCAACGCAATTCTTGCTATCAATGATCTGGTCCCTACAAACATTGCTGTGACTGATTTTAGTGGGGCTTCTACGCCAGCAAGAGGGCTGGTCACTTTGACTGTAAAAGTGGGATCATCAGAAAGACATTCTGTGTTTGTGGTGGTGCCATCAAAGGCTAGCTACAATGCCTTGTCGGGGAGAGATTGGATCCATGGTGTAGGAACTGTATATTCTACTGTGTATCAGAGCGTGCTTCTGTGGACTAAGGAGGGTAAACCTGAAATTGTTAAAGGAGATTTGAGTCTGTATGTTGAGTAGATGCATGTGGACTTTAGGATTTATAATCGAAAATTGAAGCCTTTGAATGATGATCGATCTCTAAATCCTTATAATTGTGAAGGGTGTTATTTGATGTCGATGAGGAGTATTTTGATGAAGGAGATGATGATATGGTAGGGACGATATCAATTATTCGAACTGAATACCTTGGGGAATGTGAGAGTAATCCAGACGAGGATTATGATCAAGAAGATGAAGGGGCTTTCTCCTTCAATTGCATAGAAGATGAGCCAGGGTTCTTTTCCCGGCCAATTGAAAGACAAATGTCTCATCTACGCCCCGTTCATGTTATTGCAATTCTGAATGGGTTTAAAATAAACAAGGTGTTGATTGATGGTGGGGCTGTAATTAGTCTTCTGCCTGAGAGGATGTTGGGAAAAGTAGGAAAGTATCCTGATGATCTGGTCCCTACAAACATTGTTGTGACTGATTTTAGTGGGGCTTCTAAGCCAGCAAGAGGGCTGGTCACTTTGACTGTAAAAGTGGGATCATCGGAAAGACATTCTGTGTTTGTGGTGGTGCCATCAAAGGCTAGCTACAATGCCTTGTTGGGGAGAGATTGGATCCATGGTGTAGGAATTGTACCTTCTACTATGCATCAGAGTGTGCTTCTGTGGACTAAAGAGGGTAAACCTGAAATTGTTAAAGCATATTCGAGTCTATATGTCGAGCAGATGCATGTCGACTTTAGGATTTATAATCGAAAATTGAAGCCTTTAAATGTTGATCGATATCTAAATCCTTATAATTGTGAAGGGTGTTATTTGACTTCAGAAGGCCTTTCGATAAAGTTGTGTTATACAGACGTGGGCTTCGAACCGACTGGTTGGGACTACCTTTCTTGAAGACTCTAAAGACTGCACTATGAGCCAGGTTGAGAAGGTTTCCGATTACCTGGTAACATTACATCATTATTTAAATAATTTTTGGATTTTAGAAAATAAAGATGATTCTTCTGATGAAGTTGAATCATATAGGGTTAATAAATTTGTTAATTGTAGTTTGTTCGATTCAACGCTTCCAGTTGAATTTAGTTATGATTTTCCTACTTCTTATAATGAAACTAATGATGCGAGTCGGACTGCCGATTTAATAGCAGAGGCTCATTGTGTAGAAAATAAAAGTAATTTTAATCAAAGATCAAGTTTCTTCTATTTCTGATGATTCTATTGATTTTACTTTTGATTGTATATTAAAACCTTTGGGATTTGAAAAATATACCGTCAAAGATGATGATTATTATAAAGGGTTTGAATCTCAAGATCCCTTAGAAGAAATTAATTTAGGAACTCCTGATGATGTTTGAATTACATATATTTGTAAAGATCTTGTTGATCCTTTTCGAACTGAGCTCTTCGATCTTTTACATAAGTTTAAAGATTATTTTGCGTGGGATTATCATGAGATGCCTGGTCTCGATCGTTCACTAGTGGAACATCGATTAGCATTAAAACCCAATGCTCGACCTGTGAAACAAACTCCAAGACGTTTCGCTCCTGAAATCAATGTTAAAATTAAAGAGGAAATAGAACGCTTGATCAAAGCAAAATTTATTCAAATTGCACGTTATGTGGAGTGGGTTTCGAATATTGTCCCTGTTATGAAGAAGAATGGAAAATTAAGAGTGTGCATCGATTTTCGGGATTTAAATAATGCTACTCCAAAAGATAAATATTTTATGCCTATTGCGGATATGTTAATCGATTCAGCAGCGGGAAATGAAGTTCTCAGTTTCATGGATGGTTATTCTGGATATAACCAGATTTTCATTGCAGAAGATGACGTGGCTAAAACTGCCTTCCGTTGTCCCATGGCATTAGGTACGTATGAATGGGTGGTCATGCCTTTTGGTTTCAAAAATGCTGGAACAACATATCAATAGGCAATGAATGCTATTTTCCATGAGTTTTTTGGGAAATTTATGGAAGTGTATATCGATGATGTCATGGTTAAATCGATCTCAGTAAGCCAGCACATTGATCATTTAAGGAAGGCATTCCTTAATATGAGGAAGAACGGGCTAAAAATGAATCCTTTGAAATGCGCTTTTGGGGTATCGGCTGAAAATTATTTAGGTTTTGTTGTTCATAAAAAAGGGATAGCTATCGATAAAAATAAAGCAGATGCAATATTAGCATTGTCTGCACCCAAATCGAAGAAGGAAGTACAATCGTTTTTGGGTAAAGTAAATTATCTTCGAAGATTCATTTCAAATCTTTCAGATCGAACTAGGGTGTTTGCACCTTTAGTGAAATTAAAAAATAATTCACATTTCGAATGGACCGCAAACCATCAATCGGTGTTCGATTTGATTAAAACTTATTTGACTTAAGCCAAGATAATGGCAAATATTCGACCTTCTAAACCTTTGAAATTATATATTGTAGCATTTGGAAATACTATAGGATGTATGTTAGCCTAAGATGATAAAAATGGGCATGAACGAGTAGTTTACTATCTTAGTCGAGTTTTAACTGACATTGAAACGAGGTATTCCCTGATTGAGAAATTGTGCTTATCTTTATATCATGCTTGTATGAAATTAAAGTGTTATATGGTGGCTAAATCGGTGAAAGTTATAGCACAAACCGATCTCGTTAAATATATGTTGAGTTTCCCTATGTTAAGGGGACGTTTGGGGAAATGGATGTTGGCATTGACAGAATTTGATTTACAATATGTTCCAGCCAAGGCTGTGAAAGGACAGGTCATTGCCGACTTTCTTCTGGATAATTCGAAAGATCTAAATGACCAGGGGGAAAATATAGTTGATGTGGAAATTAACTATTGAAAATTGTATTTTGATGGATCTAAGCATAAAGATGGTACAGGGGTTGGAATCCTCATTATTTCACTAGAGGGTATTCCATCGGAATTCTTGTTTGAATTAAAGTATCCTTGTTCTAATAATGTGGCCGAATATGAGGCTTTGATTTTGGGTCTTGAAATTTTAATAGACAAAGGAGCTTTCGAGGTTCAAATTTTAGGGGATTCACAATTAGTTTTAAAGCAGTTGTCAAAAGAATATAAGTGTAATAATGAGACGTTACAAAAATACTTAGTAACTGCTTGGGAATTATTAACGTCTTTTCGAAAGGTTTCTTTGGTGCATATCCCTAGAATTCATAATGAAATTGCTAATGAGTTAGCCCAAATAGCTTCGAGGTATCGTGTTGGTCCGGAGACTTTGAGGAAATTATCTGGTATCCATCAAATTTTAATACCAACAAATGAAAGAGAGGTTTTGTGTATGGATGAATGGGAGGATTCTCATTGGGGAAAGCCTATTGCTCTTTATTTGAAGGATCCCAATGTTGCAGTTGATCGAAAAATAAAATTACAAATGATGAATTTTGTGTTATTGGCTGATGAACTGTATAAAAAAGGGATTGATGGGAGTTTGTTAAGATGCTTAAGTCAAGATGATCAGAACATTGCCTTGGGTGAAGTCCATAATGGAATATGTGGCGCCCATCAGGCAGGGAAAAAGATGAGATGGATATTATATCTAAATCATGTATATTGGCCATCCATGATAAAGGATTGTATTGATTATGCGAAGGCATGTCAGGAATGTCAGAAACATGGTTCGATACAACAAATTCCAGCGGCTGAATTGCATTCGATAATAAAGCCATGGCCATTTAGAGGTTGGGCTCTGGATTTGATTGGGTTGATCCACCCTCCTTCATCAAAACAACACAAGTTTATTTTAGTATCTATTGATTATTTCACAAAATGGGTTGAAGCAGTTCCCCTAATAGAAGTTGGCCAAAGTGAAATAATAGACTTTGTCAAGGAACATATTATCCATCGATTTAGAATTCCGCATTCGTTAAGTACTAACCAAGGAACCATGTTTACTGGTCAGAGAGTTAAGAATTTTGCGGCCTCGAGGAGTATTAATATGGTTACTTCAACTCCTTACGATGCACAGGCTAATGGGCAAGTAGAGGCAACGAATAAAATCCTGATAAGTCTGATTAAAAAGCACATCGAAAATAAGCCTCGAACATGGCATGAAACTTTAAGCCAAGTGTTATGGGATTATCGAAATTTGCCAAGAGGATCAACAGGAACTTCACCTTATAAATTGGTATATGGCCATGATGTAGTATTACCATTGAAAATTAATTTGAATACTTTAAGAGTATCAAGACAGAATGATTTGCCAATTGATGATTATTGGAATACAATGTTCGATGAATTAAATGAATTAGATTCAGAGCGAATCCTGGCACTTGATAATGTGATTCGACAAAAAGAAAGTGTTACTCGAAGTTACAATCGTCGAATTAAAGAAAAGTCTTTCAGGATAGGTGAGTTAGTGTTAAAAGTTATTTTAACGATGGAAGAAAAGAAATCGAGATTTCTGGGTTAATGGTCCCATAGTTGCGAAGGTCCCTTTCAAGTAATAGGGACATATTCTAGAAATGCCTATCAAATTAGAGATATCGAGTCAGGAAAAGTAGTTAACCTGATTAATGGGAAATACTTGAAATATTTCTATTTTTGGCAAACATAGAAGTTCAACATGCATAAAGTTTAGAAAAGACGAAAATCATTACAAAATGAAATGAAACTTGAGAAGAAAATAAATTCAAGGTGCTATCAGCCTTGCTAAGTTTACGCGCAGCTTTGCTCTTTTGTTTTCCAGAATTGAAAATATTTCAATTTGTTTGAACTTGTCAGCTTGGATTTTCTAAAGTTGTTTCTCATATTCTCCTCGCTTGGTATCAATTGAGATCAGTTCCTGAATAAGGTGATGTTGTTCTTGTTGGGCTGCAGCCAGAGGTTTGGCTATGGTGGTTTGACTTCGGCGTATGGTGGCTAGTTGTTCTTGGATCTGGGTTAATTTTGCTTCAAGTCTTGCTTCTTCTTGATCATGAAAAGCTTGAACAAAAATAGCATGAGAGATTCTCAGATCAAATTCCTCACGAGAGGTTTGGATTGGTTGAGTAGTTGCAAGACAGTGTTCTATATTAGATTTGGCTGTAGCTTCTTCACTTTCAGTTTCTTGAAGTTGAAATTGAGATGCAACACTTTCATTGAGAAGTTGTTTGAACTCTCGAATTGAAGAAGAATGTGGTGTGTCAATTGGGAGTTCAGAGAAGATTTCAAAAGATTTGCCAAGAGTTGGTTGAGAATTGGATCATTAACCCATATGGTAGGTGGATAATCCAAGAGCTTGATGAGTGATCGAAGTTGTTCCCGAGTGTCAGGATCTAATTCGATTGAAGGCCTTGATGTAGTAGGTCTTGAGATTGCTGGCACAGGCATTGGCACTTTGTTTTCTTGAATAACTTTATTCAAAACAGATATCAAGTCATACAAGGTAACATTGGTTGGAGTGGTAGGAACACTCGATGTTCCGGGTCTTGGTTCTGGAGGGGTTTGAAGATTAGCTTGAAGTGAAGGATTAGGTTGCAATTCTGGATGGGTTTCTAAAACTTTGGATCGAGAGGAATCTGAATTGGTGGTGTCAGCAGCTTTAGAAGCATAATCGATGTCCAAGACCGCTTGGTTCTCTTCAGAGAAGGTAGCTTGATTGTTTGGTGAAGTTGATTCAAGTTTATGGGTTTCTTCTAGAGAGTATTGTAAGGGATTTACCGTTGAATCAATCACCTGTGTTGTATGAAAAACAGGTGGAAAAGTGGCTGAAATTGGTTGAGTGGGTCCTATGAATTGAATTGAGTCATATGATGTGGATTGTTCTTGATCATGTTGTTGTGGCAGAATTGGTTGGTCAAGAGCCCCAGCAGTTGAAGTCGAGTGGGCAACATTGATAGGCTAGAAGGTACACAGTTATGAGTTTAAAATTTATTTTAAATTAAGTAAAGTATGTGTAGTGATAATTGTGTTACCTGAGGAAGTCTGGATCTTGGTACTAGCTGAGAACTAGGGTCAGAATCGGCTGCGTCTTCTGATGGGGAAGTGACAGTAATAGCTTTCTTATTAGTTGGTTCACTTTCGTTAGCGCTCTCACTTGATGACAGTAGTACTGACTGATAAGAGATTCAGAGTTGAGTATAGATAAAAAAAATATATAATTTGTAGTGTCTTCTAAGTTAGAAGAAAAAGCCTAAAAAGGTTAGTTACCTTTCGGGAATTTCTGGTGGGAGTTCTTCTACTTTTGTGTGGTGGTGGTTGAGTAGTCTCAGTTTTCCTTTTTGAGTTCTTTTTGGAGAACTCTCAGCAATAAGGGCAGTTCGAATAATAGTTTGTTGAATTTATTCTAAAGTACGAGTGTACTTTAATAAGCAGTCCACCATTCAAAATAGAATTTGGTGATGAAGGAACTACGTTCATAGATCAGGAAATTGAAATGATCCCTGCGCTGTTGTTTTTTCAGGAGACAAGTATTGAAATCTTCCTGAGTTATTATGACAATGAGGCAAAATAGATCATCATTTCGAGGCTGTGGTGTTGGAATGGCTTGAGAAAACCCCAATTGTCTGGCTGTTAAATAAGGGGCGTATAGAGTTATTTTGAACCTTTCTTTTTTGTTTGAAGGTAGTACTATTGGAATCACTTGAACAGCCAGTAAGTTCGCCCAGCTCCGATATGTAAGTTCACTCTCTTCATTAGTATCGGGAAAGAGTAAACGATCCAGCCAAGCAGGGCCACGATTGCGGCGCAAAAAGGGGGTAAAATTGAGTTGATCATTGTCGAAATCTTTGCAGGAATGGAAGAGAGAAAAAACAGCTTCATCTGATTGGGCATCCAGAAAATTGGGTTTGAATTCAGATAATCGAAAACCTTCAATGTATTGCTTGTCAGTATTCCCACTCTCAGGTTTTGTCATAAAATTTTTAAAAATGGCATTGAGCCATAATTGAAGAAGCCATAGAGGGCCTCCTGCACTAATTATTTTATTATCTCGAAGGTCACAAACAAATTGACCAAGCTCTTCAAAAATGTGTCCTAGAAGAAGCTTTGCCAAATTGAGAACTTTTCCTTCGTGAAGGAGAGCAGGCAAGGGAAGGTAGAGTTTTGACATTTGTACGCTTCGAGAGTAGAACAAAATTGTATTTAACCAGTAAAACAAGAAGGCTACATGTTCATTTTCGGTGATTTTTTTACCTTCTGCACCCATATTGTGGCCAATGAAGTCACTATAAGAGCTGGTCCAAACAATTTTGTATTGACGCCTAGATTGCATGTCAGGAGTACATTCTGGAGAATTGATTGGAAGCCCTGTAATAGCAGCTACAACAAGGAGAGACATTCCAACCATTCCACAAGAAAGGTGGAAGTTGTTGGTTGTTCTGTTCCAGACACAAGTCACAGCCCCAATCATCCAAGGGTATATGATAAGTGAGAAGTGAGAGAGCCTTAATAGTTTATGAATTCCTAAAGCTCTCCAGTTAGCATTTTTGGTAGGTTCAAGACGACGATACCAAGCTGTAAAATCGTATTCCCGAGGATTAATCTTTGCATTGTTCCTGAAGGACTTTTGGTTGATAAAATGAGAGATGCTGAAAGCTTGGTTTATCAATAAATCTTCTCTTTCGACACTTGGAAAGAAAGAAAGTTTTTTATTTGCTCTTTCAAGGGATTCAAATGGTCCAAGAAAGCAATGTGTGTCAGCACCGATTGTAAAGGGGATTATAATTCTGGTATCATTAGTTTGCAAATGAGGATCATCAATGACTTCATCATTGACTTGATTGAGGATGCGAAGGGCTGGTGGAGATGGTGGTGCTATTATGGGGCCTTTACCCTTGTTTTGGGTGGCAGCCTAAGAAGAAGAACCAACCATTTTTCCAGGAGAGGAAGTAAGAATGAAGGTTGAGGGTTTCTGTGAGAAAATTTTTGGTACAAGGAAAATTTAGAGAATGATGAGGTTCGAGAAGTTCGAACAAAGGAGAGAGTGATGGATTTAAAGTATTACGGTAGCCGTTATTGTGGAAGGAATGCGAATAGAGCTAACTTCGCGAGGAAGATGAAGTAATGGAGAGAGAAAGTGCAAGTCTCGGGAGACGTGTTGAGTGGATCAGTAGTAATGGGGAGTTTAAATGACAATTATTACTGGTTTAAAAACTGACGTCTTTTGGATTAAGTGCTTTATTGTTCGATAATGAAATCGAAGGCAACCACATTAATCCAAGGGGGTAATTTGTTGATCGAAAAATATTTTCGATAAAAGTGAGTTGAATCGAAATGAGTTAAGTGTGGTTTCTCGAGAAGACGCGTGCGTAAGTATGAAGTTAGAGGTAATCGGTGCTGATTTGGATTTCGATTGTTTTGTTGATCGAGTGAGCCAAATCGAGTAGAAGACTCGATTCGAGGAATTGAGTAAGGCCTTCGAAGAGCTGGTCGAATAGTTGTGAAAGTGGGAAGGTTAGTGGCTTTTATCACACGAGAAAAACTTGGGGAATATCTACAATCACGCGGCGGGAACGGTTACCAAGTGGAATTGCATTTCAAATTTGTAATTTTATTTAATTGTAATTAATGATAATTTAGTTGTCCGTTACGTAAGTTAGCCTATAAATACTAGGAAGTGTTAGGGAATAAGGGTTGGAACTTTTACTCAGAAAAAATACTCAAGCACACTCACATCTCAGCGATTTCCTGAGTCTGCAATCGAGTTATCTTTTCTGTAGGGTTCCTTCCATCTTCATTTCTTTTCCTTCAATTTACTTTATTGTTCTGTAAATTTAACATTTCAAGTAATTATATTTTCCAAGTCTTTTCTATTTCTTTTGTTCAATTTATCTTCATGTTCTTTAATTTTTACATTGAAACCTTTTGATCTAATCGAAGGTATTTTATTGTTTTCTTTTAAAATTTCAATGCAAGTTCTTTTCATCTTTCGTACATTTATTCTTCAAAAACTTTAATTTTCAAGTTTTTTTATCAATTTATAAACTTTCTTTATTTTTACTTTCAATATTGGTCTAATCAAAGACACTTTGATGCACTTTTAGAAAACGGGTACTCGCACAGAGGAGTAGGTTTCGCTCCCAGACCATTAGATATCGAACCACTATCCATTTGCAAAAAATTGACAAAACAATTGGATATTTAAGTTTTTAAGAAAAATTAATACACAAATCAATCTTCAAGATTTTACTCTGACAGACAAATCAATCCCCAGTTCATTTTTTGGTAGAGTAATTATCCAGATCAGTCCCCAAAGATTTTAAAAACGGATATTTTAGTCTCCAAGAAAAATTAATGTACAAATCAATCCCCAACGTTTTTTTCTGTTAGACATAACAGTCCTCTATCTAACAATAAAATAAAATAAAATAATAATAATTATTATTATTGCACAATAATATTGTACTATATTTTTTTGTAGTTTTTAGACAAAAATAATGGTAAATTTATTCATTAGATTCTTATATATATATATATATATATATATATATATATATATATATATATATATATATATATATATATATAGTCACTCTATAATAATAATAATAATAATAATCAATAAAATTATTAGAGATTATTCTAAAAAAAATTCAAGGTTAAAACTTGTTCCGAGGGTTACCTAAAACTGTAGGTCGATCTCGGACGAGATCTTCTGTACTGATCGGAGATGACGGGTCCGGCCTGTGCGTGGCGCCCGGAGCTGTCGTGTCCGACTTGTTGGACTGGCAATGCTGTTGATTTTTGTCACCGGAGGGTGGTGGTACCTGCAAGGGACTCCGATGCTTAAGTTAGCAAGGGTATTAAGCAGGTTTTATGTGGAATCAGAGTTTGAGTTATACCTGGGTGCTCTAGTGTATTTATAATAGTGTGGAATGATCTTTCTGGAGATAAGATAGTTATCTTATCTTATCTTTGAATGAAGTCATCTTATCTTTAAGGGAACCGCCCTTATCTCTCTAGGCTTTGGGCTGCCTTTAGATTTGGGTCGTGTTCCTTTGTTTGGGCCTGCTTGGGCCTCTTATGGTGATTTGGCCGAACTCTTTGAGAAGAGGTCGGATAGCCCTCACCTGAAGCGGTCAGTTGACTTGTCATTTAAACATCCCAGGTCGTACAGTTCGACCCAGGGTATGAACAGTGCCCCTACTCGAGCGTGGTCTTCCTTTTGAGGTCGAGTCCTAAGTTTTAGGACTTCGATCCTTCTCTGGTGAGGACGAACTCGAGCATTTGTCGATTTCTTCTTTATAGAGTTTCCCTTTGAATACGGAACGTTTTCTTTCTTTTAATATTTTTTTTGAAATAAGCGTTCCTTTGTTCTTTTAAAACGCGCGTCTCTCTTCCTTGGGAACATGCGAGGGTTTAATTACCCATTAATTCTTCCCTTTGCTGCTTTTCCCCCTTTCTTTATTTCATTTTGAATTACACCCAAAGCTTTCTCCTTTTTGTTTCTCTTTGTTTGCTGTAATTTCCCCTTTTCTCTTTCGTTCTTTTTTGTCTTTGCCTGAACCTTCTTCATGCTTCCCTGCGTAGCGTCATTGGTGATTGCTGGGGCTTCCTTTTCTCGAAAGGCATTTCGGATTTTTGTCTCTTTGCTTTCAACTTTATCGGCGCTTCCTCCTGTTTCAGGTTGGTTCTTCTTTCTTTTACTTCTTTTGTCATTCTTCCTTCGTGCTTACATTGTTCCATTCTTGGTAAAGTTTTGATCTTACTTGGAAAGTTTGAACCTTTTTGTATGGTGGTGCGTCTACTTGTTACTGCTCTTGGAGTATCTTAATATTTGAAATGTATGTTGTTATTGAGTCTTTGCTTTTTCGAAAGATTGCTCCTTTTGATTACTCTCACCATGTTGTTAGTTTTTCTTTGGATGATAATGATTTTTTGGTGACTTATTTTGATTTTCTTCTCATGTCGTTACTTGGTTGGAGGAGGATTGTTTTTCTTTGCTGAGAGTTTTGTTGGGGTGTAGCCTTGTAGACTTTTTCCTGAGTCCTTACTTTATTTCTGCCTCCAAAGGATGTCCCTGGGCCTTGGTGTGTGTCTTGGGGTCTTCCTTTTGCTATTTTGTATTGTTCTGAGTCATGTTTTGTCCGAGCTGTTTTAATTTTGCCTGAGTTGTTAGTAATCCATTCTCTTTTTCTTGTTTGTAGGACTAGTTGGCCATGTCTTCTCGGAAAAATATTGTTGAGATGTCTTTTAAGGTTCCTGATGGGATGTCTGATTGGTTGGACTCCCTTGTGTTGATGTGTATTTCTGTGGTAAATGCTGAGTTTTGTACGGAGCTTAGAAAACATCACCGACTCTGTAAGAATAGAGATCAGGAAAAGAACTATGAACTGGTAGTGCCTGATTCTGATGAGAGGGTTTGCTTTCCTGCTTTGACCCCGGGAGAATGTCCCTTCTTTTATACTTATGACTATTTTTTCAGCCAGTTGAGTATTACTTTTCCTTTCACTTCCTTTGAGACCGACTTGTTGTGGTCGTGTAACGTAGCTCCATCCCAACTCCATCCGAACTCCTGGGATTTTATTAAGATTTTTCAGTTGCTTTGCCAAGAGCTAGACGTCATACCTTCTTAGAATCTCTTTCTTTATCTTTTTGTTTTGACTAAGCCCGGGATTTCCTCGAAAAAGAAAGCCTCTTGGATTTCCTCTGATCTGCCCAGGGACACAAAGTGTTTGCTATGTATGACGAGTCCTTTAGGGACTTTAAGAATTACTTTTTTTAAGGTCTGAGCTGTTGAGGGAGCTCGACCATTTTTCTTAGAAGCGAATAATGAACCTACCTTCCCCTTGTGTTGGCAAAAGAATGTTGTGGTGTCTCGATACACGTGAGAGATGCTTGACGAGGTCGAGCAGGCGTTTGTAAATATTTGAGAAGATATCTATAGGGAACCTCCCCATCTTGACACCAAGAGGTTTTTGGGGGATCCCTCCCTAGTCCGAACTGTGTTGGGTATTGGCCGACTTATTTTGCTCTGTTTTTACTTCGCTTCCTTCTCTTTCCAGTTTGTAACCTGCTTCTATGGTTGATTTTGTTTTTCAGAGATGGCCAAGAATGATGACTCCATGAAAGCCTTTAAAAAGGCAAGGAAGGCTACCGCGGCCCAAAATATCTCGGCCAGAGTGATGGGGAAGGGTCTTCTCATGTTTCTCAAAAACAGCCTGTACTGAGCTCTCCTAGACTGAAGAGGTTGATTTCTACCCCTCGGGTTCATGTGCTTGATCCTCCCCTGGCTTCTGCTACTACCTCTTCTCCTACAGCCGTTCCTCCTTCAAAAGGACCTCGGACTGTTGAGCCCTTCAATCTAGATGCTCTTGACTTTGATGCTGTTGGGTTTATCGACCAGCAGATTGATCCTTATGGTGTTGTGCCTATTGACGATGTCTCTCTTCTTCGTCATTTGGATTTTGTTACTCGGAGCAGTATCAAAATGGCTCATATGGGAGCAACTTTATATCGGATCGCCCAAGATCTTCCTATCCATACAACAAAGGCTTTTATAGAGGAGGCCAAGTCAGAGTTTGACCGGATCAAGGGTTTGAAGGAGGAGCTCAAGGTGAAAGAGTTGGAGGGTGAAAAGACTAGAGCTATTGCTTTGGCCGCCTCTACAAAGTTGGCTGAGGATACGGCGTTGAAGCATAAGGAGAGCTATGTCACCACTTATAGGGAGATGATGGGTCTCAGGGAGAGTTTAGAGTCTGTCCGAGCTGATTATGTCGAACTTCAAGGTCATCTTATAGGCAGTGTCAATGCTGCTTATGAGAATTTGAAGGAGCAAGTTCGAGTTCTTGCGCCCGAGCTTGACCTTACTCTTTTTAGCTTGGACAACATTATAAAAGATGGTAAAATTGTCCCTGATGACCCTGATGATGATGACGATGTCGAGCCTCCTCCTGTGCCTGCTGCCAAAGTCTCTGTTGCCCCTGCTTTCTCAGCTCCATCAGCTGAAGTTGGTCAGCCTGAGTCTGATCCTGACGTCCAGATCCTAAACTAGGATGATGGGACGGTAGATGCTGTACCCCTTCAGACTCGTCCTCCTTCACCCTGTGATGCAGCTACTGGGAAGTCTTTGGATTCTCTATGATTATTTCTGGTACATTTGTGTATAGCCCAACCTGTGGGCTTTGAACTCTTTTTTGTAATTTGTAGTCTTGGCTTCTGGATACTTTGGTTGCTTTTCTGTTAGCAACTTTATTTTGGAAAAAACAAAGTAGTTCCTCAGGCTCTTGGGGTTGACTTTAGGTGGCCTCTTGGGTATGTGTTTATTATAGCAGTTTGGTTCTTGCCTGTTGATTGCTCGCTTATTATTTAGGCTTTTTCAAGGCGTTGAAATACTGTTTTCTGACCTCTTTGATTGCCTTTATACTTTCATACTTGTAGCTTTAATTCTTTTGGGTCATGGCTTTCTTGGTCCGACTTGAAGTCCCTTATAGTGTATGCCTTCTGTTTGGCTGACTCCTTCGTCTCAGTCTGCTCCTTCATAAGTTATTTTAGTAATCCATTTTGTTTGGATCTTTGTCGGATCTCTCTTATGGATTACCTTGTATAACTTTTTGTAGGTTTGTTGGGGGCCGACTTCGTCATGTCGGTCTCTTCTAAGTTATTTCTAGTAATCCATTTTGGATCTTTGTCAGATCTCTTTTATGGATTACTTTTATAACTTTGACTTGTGGGAGGCCGACTTCATCATGTCAGTCTCTACTAAGTTATTTCTAGTAATCCATTTTGGATCTTTGTCAGATCTCTTTTATGGATCACTTTTATAACTTTGGCATGTGGGAGACCGACTTCATCATGTCGGTCCCTTCGAAGTTATTTCTAGTAATCCATTTTAGATATTTGTCAGATCCCTTTTATGGATCACTTTTATAACTTTGGCTTGTGGGAGGCCGACTTCATCATGTCGGTCCCTTCGAAGTTATTTCTAGTAATCCTCTTTTTTAGGGCTGGCCAAGCCTCTTTCTAGGGATTTACTTTTTATAACTTTGTTGTTGTGGTCGACTGGTCCAACTTCTTCATGTCGGTCTGTTTTTTAAGTTATTTTTTAGCAACCCATTTTTATTAAGACCTCGTCAGGTCATTTCCTATGGGTCACTTTCGATAACTTCTTGCATTTAATCTGTTTTGTCGGATTTTATCTTTGCCGATTTTGTAGAAAATGGGTTTGATCCTCACTTCGTCGACCTTTGATGAATTCAGTTTTCATCTTTGTTGGTTTTTATTGTGATCGGGCAGTGAATTTAGTTTTCACTTTTGCCGATCTGTAGCTTTATAATTGAGCGATGAAATTTTGCATTTCAGATTAATGCGTCTTGATAAAGGATTTGTAGAAAATCTGAAAAAACTTTATTCAAAAAAAAAAAAGAAAATATGCAAATATATACATGTGGGAGTTTTACCCCTCTAAGTTAGGTATTTCATGGATCTTGGCTTGGTGCCTCATTAAAAAACCTTTTTAAGGAAAAAGAGTGCACCTCATCCTAAGATCTTTATTACCTCCTAACTGTGGTACCTCCTTAAGTTGCAGGCGTGCCATGACCTTGGGAGCTCTCACCCTTCGAGTTCGGATAGCTTGTAGTAGCCTATTCCGAGTACTTCTATGACTCGGTAGGGTCCCTTCCAGTTTGCTGCTAGCTTTCCTTCTCCAGGTCGAGTTGTTCTGATGTCATTTCGGATTAGGACGAGGTCATTCTCGGCAAAACCTCGTGGCACTACCTTTTAATTGTATCTTGAATCCATTCGATGTTTTAATGCCTCTTCCCTGATCTGAGCTCTTTCTCGGATTTCTGGAAGTAGGTTGAGTTCTTCCCTTTGAAATTGGGAGTTGGCCTCTTTGCTATAGTGGATCACTCTAGGCAATCCTTCTTCAACTTCTACTGGGATCATTGCCTCCATTCCATAAGCTAATCGGAAAGGTGATTCCCTTGTGGTAGAGTGTAGAGTTGTCCGATATGCCCATAGGACTTGCGAGAGCTCTTCAGTCCATGCTCCCTTTGCGTCCTGTAATCCCCATTTTAACCCGGCTAATATGACCTTGTTAGTAGCTTCTGCTTGTCCGTTGGCCTATGGGTGTTCTACGGATGTGAACTGGTGTTTTATGTTCAGATCGGCCACCAATTTTTTGAAGCCTGCATATGTAAATTGAGTGCCATTGTCTGTGGTGATGGAGTATGGAACCCCAAACCTTGTGATGATGTTTCTATATAGAAATTTCTGACTTTTTTGGGCAGTGGCGTTAGCTAGGGGTTCCGCCTCAATCCATTTTATGAAATAGTCTACCCCCACGATGAGGAATTTGACTTGCCCGAATCCTTGAGGGAAGGGACCGAGAAGGTCGAGTCCCCATTTTGTGAATGGTCAGGGTGAGGTTACGCTGATAAGCTCTTCTGGTGGGGCGATGTGAAAGTTGGCATGTTTCTGACATGGTGGACATGTCTTTACGAATTCTGCCACTTCTTTTTGTAGAGTTGGCCAATAGAATCCGGACCGGAGTACTTTTTTGGTAAGAGCCTGTGCTCCAAGATGGTTGCCGCAAATGCCGCTGTGTACTTCTTCTAATACTTCTTTTGTGTTGGAAGTCGGCACACATTTTAAAAGTGGTATTAAAATCCCTCTCTTGTATAGAGTATTGTTTATGATGGTGTAGTATTGTGCCTCCCGTTTTAACCTCTTTGCTTCCTTTGTATTTGTAGGCAGTATTTCTGTCTTGAGGTAACTGACTATGGGAGCCATCCATCCTTGATCCTGCCCTGTTTTGGCTAGGACCTTTTCTTCTTCCGAGATTGACGGGTTCTGCAGCATTTCCTGGATGAGGCTTCTATTGTTGCCCCCTGGTTTGGTGTTGGAAAATTTTGAGAGTGCATCAGCTTGAGCATTCTGTTTCCAGGGTATATGGCAGACCTCATATTCCCCGAGTTGTCCGAGCTATTCCTTGGTTTTGTCCAAGTACTTTTTCATAGTGGGATCCTTGGCTTGATAGCTCCCTATTAATTGTGAGGTGATTACTTGTGAGTCAATGAAGATGACAAGCTTTTGAGCTCCTACCTCCTTAGCCAGCTTCAAACCAGCTAGTAGTGCCTCAAATTCGGCTTGGTTATTCGAGGCAGGGAACCCGAATTTGAGAGAAAGTTCAATTTGGGTTCCCTGATTGCTTTCTATTATCACGCCTGCGCCACTTCCAGTTTTGTTTGAGGAACCGTCTACGTAGAGATTCCACTTTATAGGGATTCTGGGGTGTCCGTAAACTCTACAATGAAGTCGGCCAGGTATTGTGATTTGATGGCTGTCCGAGTTTCATATTGAAGGTCAAATTCGGATAATTCGACTGCCCATTGCAAGATTCTTCCTACTAAATCTGTTTTTTGTAGAATGCCTTTTATGGGCTGGTTGGTCCGAACCCTGATACTGTGGGCTTGGAAATATGGGCGAAGTCGTCGAGATGTTAGTATGAGGGCATGGGCGAATTTTTCTATTTTTTGATAGTTCAATTCGGACCCTTGTAGTGCTTTGCTGATGAAGTATATGGGTTGTTGGCCGCTGTCATCTTCTTGAATCAGTGCCGAAGCTACTGCCCGATTTCCTACTGCGAGGTACAATACAAGCGGTTCTCCTTCCCGTGTCCGGGTTAGAATAGGTGGTTATCCTAGGAATCTATTGAAATCCTGGAAGGCTTGTTCTCACTCCGCCGTCCATTTAAACCTCTTTCTCTTCTGTAGGGTGGCATAGAAGGGGAGAGATCTTATTGCTGATCCAGCTAGGAATCTGGACAAGGCTGCCAATCTTCCATTGAGTTGTTGTACCTTTTTAACACATGTCGGACTCTTCATGTCGAGTATAGCTTTGCATTTATCTGGGTTTGCCTTGATTCCTCTTTGTGTGAGCATAAAACCCAAGAATTTGCTAGCCTCTACTGCGAAGGTGCACTTTGCAGGATTAAGTCGCAGGCCATGCTTTCTTATGGTATTGAATACTTGGGGCGAGGTCGGATAGTAGCGACTCTCTGCTTTGTGTTTTTACTAACATGTCATCTACATATACCTCCATTAGTTTTTCGACGTGCTCTGCAAAGACTTTGTTCATTAACCTTTGGTAGGTAGCTCCTGCGTTTTTGAGTCTGAAGGGCATGACGATGTAACAGTAGTTTGCTTTGGGAGTTAAAAATGAAGTTTTTTCTTGATCAGGCGGATACATTGGGATTTGATTGTATCCTGAATAAGCGTCCATAAATGAGAGGTACTTGTAGTTGGAGGCGTCCACTAGAGTATCGATACTTGGGAGCGGATAGGGATCTTTGGGGCAGGCTTTGTTGAGATCAGTGTAGTCGGTGCACATCCGTCACTTCCCATTTAATTTTTTCACTAAGACCACGTTGGCTAACCATAATGGGTATTTGACCTCTCTGATGAATCCTGCCTCCAGTAGGTCTTGTACCTGTTCTTTGACAGTTTGGGATCTTTCTGGTCTAAGCTTTCTACACCTTTGCTGTACTGGCCAAGACCTTGGATATACTGCCAGTTTGTGGCACATTAGCTTGGGGTCTATGCCCGGCATGTCTGCAGCTTTCTATGCGAAGAGGTCGACGTTATCCTTTAAGAACTGTATGAGGGACTTTAAAAAAGGATTGCACCAACGTTGGTTGTTTTGTCCGGTAAATCTCCAATCTGGACTTTTTCTATCTCGCCTTCTGGTTTTGGACGAAATTTTTCTCGACCTCGAACTCCTCCGAGTTTGATGGTGTGGATTTCTTCTCCTTTGCCTCTGAGGTTTAGACTTTCGTTGTAACAGCGGCGGGCCATCTTCTGGTCTCCCTTTATCGTAGCGATCCCTTCTGTAGTTGGGAACTTCATGCATAGGTGTGGAGTTGAGACTACTGCTCCAAGCTGGTTTAGAGTTGTCCGACCTATTAAGGCATTGTAGGCTGAGTTCACGTCAACCACGATGTAGTCTATGTTGAGGGTCCTAGACTGGTTCCCTTTTCCAAAAGTTGTGTGTATCGAGATGTAACCAAGTGGTTGGATTGGGGTGTCTCCAACTCCAAATAAGCTGTCCGAATATGCTCTGAGCTCTTTTTCTTCTAGGCCGAGTTTGTCGAAGGCTGTTTTGAATAAAATGTTGGCCGAGCTTCCTTGGTCCACCGGTGTTCTGTGGAGATTAGCATTGGCTAATATGATAGTGATGACCATGTGATCGTCATGTCCCGAGATGGCGCCAGCTGCGTCCTCTTTAGTAAAGGTGATAGTAGGGAGGTCGGGTGCCTCGTCTCCTCCCTCGACGTGGTATACTTCTTTGAGGTGTCTTTTGCGAGATGATTTGGAGATTCCTCCTCCCGCGAATCCCCTATGTATCATGTGAACATGCCTCTCTGGGGTACGAGGTGGTCGTTCTGTTCGGCCAACCTCTTCGTCTCTTCTTCTCTTTCTGGGCTCATCTGTCTTATTGGCTAGGTACCGATCTAGTCTCCCTTCTCTTACCAATTTCTCTATGACATTCTTCAAGTCGAAGCACTCGTTGGTGGGATGTCCATAGATTCGATGGTATTCGCAATATATTGTCCGATTTCCTCCTCCCTTTTTGCTTTTAAGTGGACGGGGTGGTGGAATCTTCTCCGTGTGGCATACTTCTCTGTAAACTTCCACAAGAGACACCGAGAGAAGGGTGTAATTGTGGTATTTCTTAATCTTCTCTCCATGCGGATTGAAGAGAGAACTTTTGCGTGGTCTAGAATTTAGAATAAATTCTCGTTGCAAGTATAGCTTCTAAACCAACAAAAGTCCTTTCTTACAAACGTTTTGGTTGTCACAAGTAACAAACCCCTTAAAATTGATAACCGAAGTATTTAAACCTCTGGTCGTCTTCTCAAGGAATTGCAGGGAGGTATGTTCTAATTATTGGTTATGGATCTTGTAAATTGGGGGTTTTGAAAGTAAGGAAGAAGTATGTTAATTGACAAGTAAAATAAATAAATGACTATAAAATAAACTCTTGGCAAGATATGAGAAATTGGAAGTCCTATCCTAGTTATCTTTATCGATGGTAATGAGAATTGAGTTTTAATCCCACTTAGTTAACCTTTACTAAAGCAAAGGAAAGTCAAGTGGACTAATTAGTTTGATCCTCGGGTCCTAGCCAATTCCTAAGAAAGGACTAGAGTTATTGGAATTCAATTTAATTAGCGAACATAAAAATTATCAATCACGATGAGTTTGATAACTCAAGAGTTTCCAATTAATCAATTAAAGCCAAGAATATAAAAAGTTAGATACAAATCATATGTCTGAAAATACCTCAATTTATATCAAATAAAGAAAATCATAACATGAATGGTTATTAAACAAATAAAAGAGAAAATAAATAAATAAGACCATTGAACCTGAGATGAAGAAGATAAAAATATTCCTAAGTTCTAAAAATCCTAATCCTAAATCCTAAGAGAGAGGAGAGAGCCTCTCTCTCTCTCTCTCTAAAAACTACATCTAAAACCTAAAATTGTGATTAATGATTTAATCTCCAGTCATCCTCTGAGTCTCAGCATGTTCCCTGACTTTAATATGTATTTTTGGGCCGAAAACTGGGTTGAAATGCGGCCCAGAATCTCTGCCAGCGACTTTTGTAACTTTGCAGATCGCGCACGTCACGTGGCCGCATCATCTACGCAATCGCGTCACTCAGCGTTCTTCGTACCACGTGTGCGCGTCGTCCACGAATTCGTGTCGTTCGTGCAGCTTCCAATCCGCGCGCGTCACTCTGATTTCTTCCATTTCGCGCGGTCGGGTGAGCCATGCAACCGTGTGACTTCTCACTGGTCATCTCCTCAATTCCTTGTGTTCATTCCATTTTTGCACGCTTCCTTTTTATTCTCTAAGCCATTCTTTCCCTATGAAGCCTGAAACACTTAACACACAGATCAAGGCATCAAATGGTAATAAGAGAGGATTAAGATTAGCTAAATTAAGACCAAAGAAGCATGTTTTCAATCATAGAACTAAACTAGGAAAGAATTGTAAAATCATGCAAATCATATGAATAAGTGGGTGAAAATCTTGATGAAACCACTCAATTAAATACAATATAAACCATAAAATAGTGGTTTATCAACCTCCCCGCACTTAATCATTAGCATGTCCTCATGCTAAGCTCAAGGAGACAAAATAAATGAGTAGGAAAAAGGCAAGACTCATGCAATGCAACCTATAAATGTGAATGCAACTAGATGCTAAAATGATTCTACCTACTTGGTGAAAAAGTAAATAAATCTTTCAAGGATAAATATGAGCTGGATTTCACTAATTCAAATTACAAAATAAAGTACAGATAACTTGCAAGAAGAAGATAGCTCATGAAAGCAGGGAACATAGAATTAAGCACTGAACCCTTACTGGTAGTGTATATCATTCTAACTCTCAAGTGTCTAGGGTCAATTCTCTCAATTCTCTACTAATCTTGCTTTCTATAGCTTGCTCTTCATCTAACAATCAACAAAAATTTAATGCACCAATACACAAATCAAGAGGTTTTTTTAAGGGTTGTAATGGGGTTAGGGTCAAGGTGGGATTGTATTTGGCCAAGTGGACTAAAATCTGAATCCTTAATTAACATAAACTTTCCACCTAACTTAAGACAATCCATTTAATTAAAATACAAAATCTAACTTCCCATTAACTGTGTTTTCCACATATTCATGCATCCTAAATTTGAGTTCAGTACATATGCATTGATACCAACACTTACTTTGGGGCATTTTGTCCCCTTTTATTATTTGCTTTTTTTTCTTTTTCACTTTTTTTATTATTATTTTTTTTATTCTTCTCAATGCATATGATTAAAGTATTCAGTGTAATAATATGTGCTCAATTATTATTTTGCACATTTTCACTAAAATATACAACACCCAATTATTCAAACCAAATATTTTCAAATCCAACTTCCCCACACTTAAATCATTAGCACTTTTACTAGTCTAAGCTAACCAAGGATTCAAATTAAGGACATTATTGTTTTCCGCTTAGAGTTAGTAATGAGCTAAAGTAAAGAACAAATGGGTAAAATAGGCTCAAATTGGTTTGCAAAGGATAATTGAAGGGTAAGGCCATATGGGTATGTAAGCTTAGTGAAACAAAGCCTCAATCATATAAGTGCATGCATACATCAAATAATGGAAATATAGAATTAAGCAAGACAAAGATCACTAATTTTAGAGAGAAAAACACACACCAAAAATAAAATATTGGTTGATAGAATGCAATCAATCAAATAGGCTCAAAATCTCACTGGTTTTGTGTGTTCGAGTTTTAAACCATGTTCCAAAATAAGATTTCTTCAAACAAGTTCAATAAAAATTTTAATTCAAATTAGTGAAATACTATAAAAAGTTTCTTGAGAAAGAAAATATTACTTCAACCAAGTAATGGTAATATATGCGCAAAATCAAACAAACATACAATCAAACATGCAAATGCAACAATGAAAAATAAAAATTGGTGTTGAGAAGAAGGTGACTAACCCACGGAGATTGGTATCGACCTCCCCACACTTAAAGATTGCACCATCCTCAGTGCATGCAAAGCTGTACAGGTGGGCGGGGGTTGTGGTTCCTCAGCGGGTGCTCTTGGTATAGTCTTTCTCTTTACCCTTCCTGGTGGCCATCCTGAAAAGTGAGAAGAAAAAAGGGACATGAGGTCAAAGGGATAGAGCAGAGAGGAGCACAATATGAGTGATAATCATGCCAAAGTAAGGAAGAAAGTCGTTAACACATGGTCGCGGCTCCATGAAATTAGGACAACAATGGAAACAGGGTGGTGGGCGAAATTGTGATCATCAATGGCGCCATCAATATGGTACGCACAATTGTAATCTCAACTCTTTATCACAACTTCGCACAACTAACCAGCAAGTGTACTGGGTCGTCCAAGTAATAAACCTTACGCGAGTAAGGGTCGATCCCATAGAGATTGTTGGTATGAAGCAAGCTATAGTCACCTTGTAAATCTTAGTCAGGCAAACCTAAATGATTATGGATGATGTATGAATAAAACATAAAGATAATGATAGAGATACTTATGTATTTCATTGGTAAGAACTTCAGACAAGTGTATGAAGATGCTTTGTCCCTTTTGTCTCTCTGCTTTCCTACTGTCTTCATCCAATCCTTCTTACTCCTTTCCATGGCAAGCTGTATGTAGGGTTTCACCGTTGTCAGTGGCTACCTCCCATCCTCTCAATGAAAATGTTCAACGCACCCTGTCACGGCACGACTATTCAGCTGTTGGTTCTCGATCATGTCGGAATAGAATCCAGTGATTCTTTTGCGTCTGTCACTAACGCCCCACAATCGCGAGTTTGAAGCTCGTCACAGTCATTCAATCATTGAATCCTACTCAGAATACCACAGACAAGCTTTAGACCTTCTGGATTCTCTTGAATGCCACCATCAGTTCTAGCTTATACCACAAAGATTCCGATTAAGGGATCCAAGAGATAAACATTCAAGCCTTGTTTGCTTGTAGAACAGAAGTGGTTGTCAGGCACTCGTTCATAAGTGAGAATGATGATGAGTGTCACATAATCATCACATTCACCATGTTCTTGGGTGCAAATGAATATCTTAGAACAAGAATAAGCTGAATTGAATAGAAGAACAATAGTAATTGCATTAATACTCGAGGTACAGCAGAGCTCCACACCTTAATCTATGGTGTGTAGAAACTCCACCGTTGAAAATACATAAGAACAAGGTCTAGGCATGGCCGTGAGGCCAGCCTCCAAACGTGATCAAAAGATCTAAAATGATTCAAAGATTCAAAGATCTAAAGATTCAAAGATCTAAAGATTCAAAGATCTAAAGATAAAAATACAATAGCAAAAGGTCCTACTTATAGAGAACTGGTAGCCTAAGGTTTACAAAGATGAGTAAATGACATAAAAATCCACATCTGGGCCCACTTGGTGTGTGCTTGGGCTGAGCATTGAAGCATTTTCATGTAGAGACTCTTCTTGGAGTTAAACGTCAGCTTTTGTGCCAGTTTGGGCGTTTAACTCCCATTCTTGTGCCAGTTCCGGCGTTTAACGCTGGGCATTCTTGAGCTGATTTGGAACGCCGGTTTGGGCCATCAAATCTCGGGCAAAGTATGGACTATTATACATTGCTGGAAAGCCCAGGATGTCTACTTTCCAACTCCGTTGAGAGCGCGCCAATTAGCCTTCTGTAACTCCAAAAAATCTACTTCGAGTGCAGGGAGGTCAGAATCCAACAGCATCTGCAGTCCTTTTTAGTCTCTGAATCAGATTTTTGCTCAGGTCCCTCAATTTCAGCCAGAAAATACCTGAAATCATAGAAAACCACACAAACTCATAGTAAAGTCCAGAAAAGTGAGTTTTAACTAAAAACTAATAAAAATATACTAAAAACTAACTAGAACATACTAAAAACATACTAAAAACAATGCCAAAAAGCGTACAAATTATCCACTCATCACAACACCAAACTTAAATTGTTGCTTGTCCCCAAGCAACTGAAAATCAAATAAGATAAAAAGAAGAGAATATACAATTAATTCCAAAAACATCTATGAAGATCAGCATTAATTAGATGAGCGGGGCTTTTAGCTTTTTGCCTCTGAACAATTTTGGCATCTCACTCTATCCTTTGAAATTCAAAATGATTGGCTTCTTTAGGAACTCAGAATCCAGATATTGTTATTGATTCTCCTAGTTGAGTATGATGATTCTTGAACACAGCTACTTATTGAGTCTTGGCCGTGGCCCAAAGCACTCTGTCTTCCAGTATTACCACCGGATACATACATGCCACAGACACATAATTGGGTGAACCTTTTCAGATTGTGACTCAGCTTTGCTAGAGTCCCCAATTAGAGGTGTCCAGGGTTCTTAAGCACACTCTTTTTGCCTTGGATCACAACTTTATTTCTTTCTTTTTCTCTCTTTTTTTTCGTTTTCTTTTCTTCTCTTTTTTTTTCCGTTTTTCTTCTTCTCTTTCTTTTTTTTTTGTATTCACTGCTTTTCTTGCTTCAAGAATCATTTTTATGATTTTTTAGATCCTCAGTAACATGTCTCCTTTTTCATCATTCTTTCAAGAGCCAACATTCATGAACCACAAATTCAAAAGACATATGCACTGTTTAAGCATACATTCAGAAAACAAAAGTATTGCCACCACATCAAAATAATTAAACTGTTATAAAATTCAAAATTCATGCAATTCTTCTCTTTTTCAATTAAGAACATTTTTCATTCAAGAAAGGTGATGGATTCATAGGACATTCATAACTTTAAGGCATAGACACTAAGACACTAATGATCATAAGACACAAACATAGATAAACATAAGCATAATTTTCGAAAAACAGGAAAATAAGGAACAAGGAGATTAAAGAACGGGTCCACCTCAGTGATGGCGGCTTGTTCTTCCTCTTGAAGATCTTATGGAGTGCTTGAGCTCCTCAATGTCTCTTCCTTGTCTTTGTTGCTCCTCTCTCATGATTCTTTGATCTTCTCTAATTTCATGGAGGAGGATGGAGTGTTCTTGGTGCTCCACCCTTAGTTGTCCCATATTAGAACTCAATTCTCCTAGGGAGGTGTTCAGTTGCTCCCAATAGTTTTGTGGAGGAAAGGGCATCCCTTGAGGCATCTCAGGGATTTGATGATGAGAGGGGTCTCTTGTTTGCTCCATCCTCTTCTTAGTGATGGGCTTGTCCTCATCAATAGGGATGTCTCCCTCTATGTCATCTCCAACTAAATAACAGAGGTGACAAATGAGATGAGGAAAGGCTAACCTTACCAAGGTAGAGGGCTTGTCCGCCACCTTATAAAGTTCTTGGGATATAACCTCATGAACCTCTATTTCTTCTCCAATCATGATGCTATGAATCATGATAGCCCGGTCTATAGTAACTTCGGACCGGTTGCTAGTGGGAATGATTGAGCGTTGGATAAACTCCAACCATCCCCTAGCCACAGGCTTGAGGTCATGCCTTCTCAGTTGAACCGGCTTTCCTCTTGAATCTCTCTTCCATTGGGCGCCCTCTTCACAAATGACTGTGAGGACTTGGTCCAACCATTGATCAAAGTTGACCCTTCTAGTGTAAGGGTGTTCATCTCCTTGCATCATGGGCAAGTTGAATGCCAACCGTACATTTTCCGGACTAAAATCCAAGTATTTCCCCCGAACCATAGTAAGCCAATTCTTTGGGTCCGGGTTCACACTTTGATCATGGTTCTTGGTGATCCATGCATTGGCATAGAACTCTTGAACCATTAAGATTCCGACTTGTTGAATGGGGTTGGTAAGAACTTCCCAACCTCTTCTTCGAATCTCATGTCGGATCTCCGGATATTCACTCTTTTTGAGTTTGAAAGGGACCTCGGGGATCACCTCCTTCAAGGCCACAACTTCATAGAAGTGGTCTTGATGCACCCTTGAGATGAATCTCTCCATCTCCCATGACTCGGAGGTGGAAGCTTTTGCCTTCCCTTTCCTCTTTCTAGAGGTTTCTCCAGCCTTGAATGCCATAAATGGTTATGGAAAAACAAAAAGCAATGCTTTTACCACACCAAACTTAAAAGGTTTGCTCGTCCTCGAGCAAAAGAAGAAAGAAGAGAGTAGAAGAAGAAGAAATGAAGGAGATGGAAATGGCTATGTTGTTCGGCCAATGGGGGAGAAGGGGTGTTTAGGTTGTGTGAAAATGAAGGAGTGAAGAGGGGTTTATATAGGGGTGAAGAGAGGGGTAGGGTTCGGCTATGGGAGGGTGGGTTTGGGTGGGAAAGTGGTTTGAATTTGAATGGTGAGGTAGGTGGGGTTTTATGAAGGATGGATGTGAGTGGTGAAGAGAAAGATGGGATTTGATAGGTGAAGGGTTTTTGGGGAAGAGGTGTTGAGGTGATTGGTGAATGGGTGAAGAAGAGAGAGAGTGGTGGGGTAGGTGGGGATCCTGTGGGGTCCACAGATCCTGAGGTGTCAAGGAAAAGTCATCCCTGCACCAAGTGGCGAGCAAAATTGCTTCCTGTGCCAATTCTGGCGTTAAACGCCGGGCTGGTGCCCATTTCTGGCGTTTAACGCCAACTTCTTGCGCTTTCCTGGCGTTTAACGCCAGTCTGGTGCCCGTTTCTGCCGTTAAACGCCCAGAATGGTGCTAGACTGGGCGTTAAACGCCCATCTGCTAGCCTTACTGGCATTCAAACGCCAGCAAATTCTCCTCCAGGGTGTGTTGTTTTTCTTTCTGTTTTTGCCTTTTTCAATTGATTTTGTGACTTCTCATGATCATCAACCTACAGAAAACATAAAAATAACAAAGGAAAATATATAAAATATAACATTGGGTTGCCTCCCAACAAGCGTTTCTTTAATGTCAGTAGCTTGACAGAGGGCTCTCATGGAGCCTCACAGATGCTCAGAGCCATGTTGGAACCTCCCAACACCAAACTTAGAGTTTGAATGTGGAGGTTCAACACCAAACTTAGAATTTGGTTGTGGCCTCCCAACACCAAACTTAGAGTTTGACTGTGGGGGCTCTCTTTGACTCTGTTTTGAGAGAAGCTCTTCATGCTTCCTCTCCATGGTGACAGAGGGATATCCTTGAGTCTTAAACACAAAGGATTCTTCATTCACTTGAATGATCAATTCTCCTCTATCAACATCAATCACAGCCTTTGCTGTTACTAGGAAGGTTCTGCCAAGGATGATGGACTCATCCATGCACTTCCCAGTCTCTAGGACTATGAAATCAGCAGGGATGTAATGGTCTTCAACTTTTACCAGAACATCCTCTACAAGTCCATAAGCTTGTTTTCTTGAATTGTTTGCCATCTCTAGTGAGATTTTTGCAGCTTGCACCTCAAAGATCCCTAGCTTCTCCATTACAGAGAGAGGCATGAGGTTACACTTGACCCTAGGTCACACAAGGCCTTCTTGAAGGTCATGGTGCCTATGGCTCAAGGTATTGAGAACTTCCCAGGATCTTGTCTCTTTTGAGGTAGTTTCTGCCTAGACAAGTCATCCAGTTCTTTGGTGAGCAAATGAGGTTCATCCTCCCAAGTCTCATTACAAAATAACTTGTCATTTAGCTTCATGATTACTCCAAGGTATTTAGCAACTTGCTCTTCAGTGAGATACTCATCCTCTTCAGAGGAAGAATACTCATCAAAGCTCATGAATGGCAGAAGTAAATCCAATGGAATCTCTATGGTCTCATTTTGAGCCTCAGATTCCCATGGTTCCTCATTGGGGAACTCATTGGAGGCCAATGGACGTCCATTGAGGTCTTCCTCAGTGGTGTTCACTGCCTCTCCCTCCTCTCCAAATTCGGCCATGTTGATGGCTTTGCACTCTCCTTTTGGATTTTCTTCTGTATTGCTTGGAAGAGTACTAGGAGGGAGTTCAGTAATTTTCTTGCTCAGTTGACCCACTTGTGCCTCCAAGTTTCTAATGGAGGACCTTGTTTCAGTCATGAAACTTTGAGTGGTTTTGATTAGATCAGAGACCATGGTTGCTAAGTCAGAGGTGTTCTACTTAGAACTCTCTGTCTGTTGCTGAGAAGATGATGGAAAAGGCTTGCCATTGCTAAACATGTTTCTTCCACCATTATTGTTGTTGAAACCTTGTTGAGGTCTCTGTTGATCCTTCCATGAGAGATTTGGATGATTTCTCCATGAAGGATTATAGGTGTTTCCATAGGGTTCTCCCATGTAATTCACCTCTTCCATTGAAGGGTTCTCAGGATCATAAGCTTCTTCTTCAGATGAAGCTTCCTTATTACTGCCTGGTGCATTTTGCATTCCAGAAAGACTTTGAGAAATCAAATTGACTTGCTGAGTCAATATCTTGTTCTGAGCCAATATGGCATTCAGAGTATCAATCTCAAGAACTCCTTTCTTCTGATTAGTCCCATTGTTCACAGAATTCCTTTCAGAAGTATACATGAATTGGTTATTTGTAACCATTTCAATTAGTTCTTGAGCTTCTGTAAGCGTCTTCTTCAGATGAAGAGATCCTCCAGCAGAGCTATCCAAAGACATCTTGGACAGTTTAGACAGACCATCATAGAAAATACCTATGATGCTCCATTCAGAAAGCATATCAGAGGGACACTTTCTGATTAATTGTTTGTATCTTTCCCAAGCTTCATAGAGGGATTCTCCTTCCTTCTGTCTGAAGGTTTGGACTTCCACTCTAAGCTTACTCAATTTTTGAGGTGGAAAGAACTTTGCCAAGAAGGCATTGACTAGCTTTTCCCAAGAGTTCAGGCTTTCTTTAGGTTGTGAGTCCAACCATATCCTAGCTCTGTCTCTTACAGCAAAAGGGAATAGCATAAGTCTGTAGACCTCAGGGTCAACCCCATTGGTCTTGACAGTGTCACAGATTTGCAAGAATTAAGCTAAAAACTGATGAGGATCTTCCAATGGAAGTCCATGAAACTTGCAATTCTGTTGCATTAGAGAAACTAATTGAGGCTTAAGCTCAAAATTGTTTGCTCCAATGGCAGGGACAGAGATGCTTCTCCCATAGAAGTCGGGAGTAGGTGCAGTAAAGTCACCCAGCACTTTCCTTGCATTGTTAGCATTGTTGTTGTTTTCAGCTGCCATGGGTTCTTCTTCTTTGAAGATTTCTGTTAGGTCCTCTACAGAGAATTGTGCCTTAGCTTCTCTTAGCTTTCGCTTCAAGGTCCTTTCAGGTTCAGGATCAGCCTCAACAAGAATGCTTTTGTCTTTGCTCCTGCTCATATGCAAGAGAAGAGAACAAGAAAATATGGAATCCTCTATGTCACAGTATAGAGATTCCTTGAGGTGTCAGAGGAAAAGAAAAATGGAAGGAAGAGGAAGAAAATTCGAACTTATCAAGAAAGATGGAGTTCGAATTGTGCATTAAGGAATAGTGTTAGTCCATAAATAGGAGGATGTGAGAAGAGGGAAAGAAATTTTTGAAAATAATTTAAAAAGATTTTAAAAACATTTTGAAAAACTTTAATTGATTTTCGAAAACCAAGATTGAGAAAGAAGTAAAGTGATTTTTGAAAAAGATTTTGAAATTAGAAATTAAAAAGATATGATTGAAAACTATTTTGAAAAAGATGTGATTAGGAAGATATGATTGGTTTTAAAAAGATGTGATTGAGAAGATATGATTTGAAAAACATTTTAAAAAGATTTGATTTTAAAAAGTAATAACTTAGCTAACAAGAAAAGATATGATTCAAACATTAAACCTTTCCCAACAGAAAAGGCAACATACTTGAAATGTTGAATCAAATCATTAATTGATAGCAAGTATTTTTGAAAATAGAAAGAAATTGATTTTGAAAAAGATTTAATTGAAAAAAAATTTGATTTGAAAAAGATTTGATTTTGAAAAGATTTTGAAAACTAAAAAAAATTTGATTTGAAAACAAAATCTTCCTTCTCGTGCCATCCTGGCGTTAAACGCCCAGAATGGTACACATTCTGGCGTTTAAACGCCAGTTTGCCTTCCTCACTGGGCATTTTGAACGCCCAGCTTTTCCTGTGTAATTCCTCTGCAGTATGTTCTGAATCTTCAATTCTCTGTATTATTGACTTGAAAAGACACAAATTAAAAAATTTTTTTGATTTTTTAATAATCAACATGTAACTAAAATCAAATAACAATGCATGCAAGACACCAAACTTAGCAGTTTGTATACCATTGACACAACAAAATGAGAATGCATATGAGAAACACAAAACACTCAAGTCAAGAGAATCTAAAGATCAGAGTAATGATATCATCAAGAACATCTTGAAGATCACTTAAGACACATGAATGAATGCAAGAAGAACAGAAACATGCAATTGACACCAAACTTAACATGAGACTCTAAACTCAACAAGAAACATAAAATATTTTTGGTTTTTATGATTTTGTAATTTTTTTTGGATTTTTCGAAAATTAAGTGAAGAGGAAAAATAAAAATATCAAAATTCTTAATGAGAATTCCAGGAATCATGCAATGTTAGTCTAAAGCTTCAGTCTAAAGAAATTAAACATGGCTGAACAAGCTTCAGCAGGACATTGCATTCAAGAGCTAAATTGATGAAGATCAATCAGCTTTGGTGATGATAAGAACATCACCTTGAAACACTAGAATTCATTCTTAAGAACTCTGAAAAAAAATACCTAATCTAAGCAACAAGATGAACTGTCAGTTGTCCAAACTCAAACAATCCCCGACAACGGCGCCAAAAACTTGGTGGGCGAAATTGTGATCATCAATGGCGCCATCAACATGGTACGCACAATTGTAATCTCAACTCTTTATCACAACTTCGCACAACTAACCAGCAAGTGTACTGGGTCGTCCAAGTAATAAACCTTACGCGAGTAAGGGTCGATCCCACAGAGATTGTTGGTATGAAGCAAGCTATGGTCACCTTGTAAATCTTAGTCAGGCAAACTCAAATGATTATGGATGATGTATGAATAAAACATAAAGATAAGATACTTATGTATTTCATTGGTAAGAACTTCAGACAAGTGTATGAAGATGCTTTGTCCCTTTTGTCTCTCTGCTTTCCTACTGTCTTCATCCAATCCTTCTTACTCCTTTCCATGGCAAGCTGTATGTAGGGTTTCACCGTTGTCAGTGGCTACCTCCCATCCTCTCAATGAAAATTTTCAACGCACCCTGTCACGGCACGGCTATTCAGCTGTTGGTTCTCGATCATGTCGGAATAGAATCCAGTGATTCTTTTGCGTCTGTCACTAACGCCCCACAATCGCGAGTTTGAAGCTCGTCACAGTCATTCAATCATTGAATCCTACTCAGAATACCACAGACAAGGTTTAGACCTTCCGGATTCTCTTGAATGCCGCCATCAGTTCTAGCTTATACCACGAAGATTCCGATTAAGGGATCCAAGAGAAAAACATTCAAGCCTTGTTTGCTTGTAGAACAGAAGTGGTTGTCAGGCACTCGTTCATAAGTGAGAATGATGATGAGTGTCACATAATCATCACATCCATCATGTTATTGGGTGCAAATGAATATCTTAGAACAAGAATAAGCTGAATTGAATAGAAGAACAATAGTAATTGCATTAATACTCGAGGTACAGTAGAGCTCCACACCTTAATCTATGGTGTGTAGAAACTCCACTGTTGAAAATACATAAGAACAAGGTCTAGGCATGGCCGTGAGGCCAGCCTCCAAACGTGATCAAAAGATCTAAAATGATTCAAAGATTCAAAGATCTAAAGATAAAAATACAATAGCAAAAGGTCCTACTTATAGAGAACTGGTAGCCTAATGTTTACAAAGATGAGTAAATGACATAAAAATCCACTTTCGGGCCCACTTGGTGTGTGCTTGGGCTGAGCATTGAAGCATTTTCGTGTAGAGACTCTTCTTGGAGTTAAACGCCAGCTTTGGTGCCAGTTTGGGCGTTTAACTCCCATTCTTGTGCCAGTTCCGGCGTTTAACGCCGGGCATTCTTGAGCTGATTTGGAACGCCGGTTTGGGCCATCAAATCTCGGGCAAAGTATGGACTATTATACATTTCTGGAAAGCACAGGATGTCTACTTTCCAACGCCATTGAGAGCACGCCAATTGGGCTTCTGTAGCTTCAGAAAATTTACTTTGAGTGCAGGGAGGTCAGAATCCAACAGCATCTGCAGTCCTTTTTAGTCTCTGAATCAGATTTTTGCTCAGGTCCCTCAATTTTAGCAAGAAAATACCTAAAATCACAGAAAAACACACAAACTCATAGTAAAGTCCAGAAAAGTGAGTTTTAACTAAAAACTAATAAAAATATACTAAAAACTAACTAGAACATACTAAAAACATACTAAAAACAATGCCAAAAAGCGTACAAATTATCCGCTCATCACAACACCAAACTTAAATTGTTGCTTGTCCCCAAGCAACTGAAAATCAAATAAGATAAAAAGAAGAGAATATACAATGAATTCCAAAAACATCTATGAAGATCAGCATTAATTAGATGAGCGGGGCTTTTAGCTTTTTGCCTCTGAACAGTTTTGGCATCTCACTCTATCCTTTGAAATTCAGAATGATTGGCTTCTTTAGGAACTCAGAATCCAGATAGTGTTATTGATTCTCCTAGTTGAGTATGATGATTCTTGAACACAGCTACTTATTGAGTCTTGGCCGTGGCCCAAAGCACTCTGTCTTCCAGTATTACCACCGGATACATACATGCCACAGACACATAATTGGGTGAACCTTTTCAGATTGTGACTCAGCTTTGCTAGAGTCCCCAATTAGAGGTGTCCAGGGTTCTTAAGCACACTCTTTTTGCCTTGGATCACAACTTTATTTCTTTCTTTTTCTCTCTTTTTTTTTTCGTTTTCTTTTCTTCTTTTTTTTCTGTTTTTCTTCTTCTCTCTCTTTTTTTTTGTATTCACTGCTTTTTCTTGCTTCAAGAATCATTTTTATGATTTTTCAGATCCTCAGTAACATGTCTCCTTTTTCATCATTCTTTCAAGAGCCAACATTCATGAACCACAAATTCAAAAGACATATGCACTGTTTAAGCATATATTCAGAAAACAAAAGTATTGCCACCACATCAAAATAATTAAACTGTTATAAAATTCAAAATTCATGCAATTCTTCTCTTTTTCAATTAAGAACATTTTTCATTCAAGAAAGGTGATGGATTCATAGGACATTCATAACTTTAAGGCATAGACACTAAGACACTAATGATCATAAGACACAAACATAGATAAACATAAGCATAATTTTCGAAAAACAGGAAAATAAGGAACAAGGAGATTAAAGAACGGGTCCACCTCAGTGATGGCGGCTTGTTCTTCCTCTTGAAGATCTTAGGAGTGCTTGAGCTCCTCAATGTCTCTTCCTTGTCTTTGTTGCTCCTCTCTCATGATTCTTTGATCTTCTCTAATTTCATGGAGGAGGATGGAGTGTTCTTGGTGCTCCACCCTTAGTTGTCCCATATTGGAACTCAATTCTCCTAGGGAGGTGTTCAGTTGCTCCCAATAGTTTTATGGAGGAAAGTGCATCCCTTGAGGCATCTTAGGGATTTGATGATGAGAGGGGTCTCTTGTTTGCTCCATCCTCTTCTTAGTGATGGGCTTGTCCTCATCAATGGGGATGTCTCCCTCTATGTCAACTCCAACTGAATAACAGAGGTGACAAATGACATGAGGAAAGGCTAACCTTGCCAAGGTAGAGGGCTTGTTCGCCACCTTATAAAGTTCTTGGGATATAACCTCATGAACTTCTATTTCTTCTCCAATCATGATGCTATGAATCATGATAGCCCGGTCTATAGTAACTTCGGACCGGTTGCTAGTGGGAATGATTGAGCGTTGGATAAACTCCAACCATCCCCTAGCCACAGGCTTGAGGTCATGCCTTCTCAGTTGAACCGGCTTTCCTCTTGAATCTCTCTTCCATTGGGTGCCCTCTTCACAAATGACTGTGAGGACTTGGTCCAACCATTGATCAAAGTTGACCCTTCTAGTGTAAGGGTGTTCATCTCCTTGCATCATGGGCAAGTTGAATGCCAACCGTACATTTTCCGGACTAAAATCCAAGTATTTCCCCCGAACCATAGTAAGCCAATTCTTTGGGTCCGGGTTCACACTTTGATCATGGTTCTTGGTGATCCATGCATTGGCATAGAACTCTTGAACCATTAAGATTCTGACTTGTTGAATGGGGTTGGTAAGAACTTCCCAACCTCTTCTTCGGATCTCATGTCGGATCTCCGGATATTCACTCTTTTTGCGTTTGAAAGGGACCTCGGGGATCACCTTCTTCAAGGCCACAACTTCATAGAAGTGGTCTTGATGCACCCTCGAGATGAATCTCTCCATCTCCCATGACTCGGAGGTGAAAGCTTTTGCCTTCCCTTTCCTCTTTCTAGAGGTTTTTCTGGCCTTGGATGCCATAAATGGTTATGGAAAAACAAAAAGCAATGCTTTTACCACACCAAACTTAAAAGGTTTGCTCCTCCTCGAGCAAAAGAAGAAAGAAGAGAGTAGAAGAAGAAGAAATGAAGGAGATGGAAATGGCTATGTTGTTCGGCCAAAGGGGGAGAAGGGGTGTTTAGGTTGTGTGAAAATGAAGGAGTGAAGAGGGGTTTATATAGGGGTGAAGAGAGGGGTAGGGTTCGGCTATGGGAGGGTGGGTTTGGGTGGGAAAGTGGTTTGAATTTGAATGGTGAGGTAGGTGGGGTTTTATGAAGGATGGATGTGAGTGGTGAAGAGAAAGATGGGATTTGATAGGTGAAGGGTTTTTGGGGAAGAGGTGTTGAGGTGATTGGTGAATGGGTGAAGAAGAGAGAGAGTGGTGGGGTAGGTGGGGATCCTGTGGGGTCCACAGATCCTGAGGTGTCAAGGAAAAGTCATCCCTGCACCAAGTGGCGAGCAAAATTGCTCCCTGTGCCAATTCTGGCGTTAAACGCCGGGCTGGTGCCCATTTCTGGCGTTTAACGCTAACTTCTTGCCCTTTCCTGGCGTTTAACGCCAGTCTGGTGCCCCTTTCTGGCGTTAAACACCCAGAATGGTGCCAGACTAGGCGTTAAACGCTCATCTGCTAGCCTTACTGGCGTTCAAACGCCAGCAAATTCTCCTCCAGGGTGTGCTGTTTTTCTTTCTGTTTTTCTTTCTATTTTTGCCTTTTTCAATTGATTTTGTGACTTCTCATGATCATCATCCTACAGAAAACATAAAAATAACAAAGAAAAATAGATAAAATATAACATTGGGTTGCCTCCCAACAAGAGCTTCTTTAATGTCAGTAGCTTGACAGAGGGCTCTCATGGAGCCTCACAGATGCTCAGAGCCATGTTGGAACCTCCCAACACCAAACTTAGAGTTTGAATGTGGGGGTTCAACACCAAACTTAGAATTTGGTTGTGGCCTCCCAACACCAAACTTAGAGTTTGACTGTGGGGGCTCTGTTTGACTCTATTTTGAGAGAAGCTCTTCATGCTTCCTCTCTATGGTGACAGAGGGATATCCTTGAGTCTTAAACACAAAGGATTCTTCATTCACTTGAATGATCAATTCTCCTCTATCAACATCAATCACAGCCTTTGTTGTGGCTAGGAAGGGTCTGCCAAGGATGATGGACTCATCCATGCACTTCCCAGTCTCTAGGGCTATGAAATCAGCAGGGATGTAATGGTCTTCAACTTTTACCAGAACATCCTCTACAAGTCCATAAGCTTGTTTTCTTGAATTGTCTGCCATCTCTAGTGAGATTTTTGCAGCTTGCACCTCAAAGATCCCTAGCTTCTCCATTACAGAGAGAGGCATGAGGTTACACTTGACCCAAGGTCACACAAGGCCTTCTTGAAGGTCATGGTGCCTATGGCACAAGATATTGAGAACTTCCCAGGATCTTGTCTCTTTTGAGGTAGTTTCTGCCTAGACAAGTCATCCAGTTCTTTGGTGAGCAAATGAGGTTCATCCTCCCAAGTCTCATTACCAAATAACTTGTCATTTAGCTTCATGATTGCTCCAAGGTATTTAGCAACTTGCTCTTCAGTGACATACTCATCCTCTTCAGAGGAAGAATACTCATCAAAGCTCATGAATGGCAGAAGTAAATCCAATGGAATCTCTATGGTCTCATTTTGAGCCTCAGATTCCCATGGTTCCTCATTGGGGAACTCATTGGAGGCCAATAGACGTCCATTGAGGTCTTCCTCAGTGGTGTTCACTGCCTCTCCCTCCTCTCCAAATTCGGCCATGTTGATGGCTGTGCACTCTCCTTTTGGATTTTCTTCTGTATTGCTTGGAAGAGTACTAGGAGGGAGTTCAGTAATTTTCTTGCTCAGTTGACCCACTTGTGCCTCCAAGTTTCTAATGGAGGACCTTGTTTCAGTCATGAAACTTTGAGTGGTTTTGATTAGATCAGAGACCATGGTTGCTAAGTCAGAGGTGTTCTGCTTAGAACTCTCTGTCTGTTGCTGAGAAGATGATGGAAAAGGCTTGCCATTGCTAAACCTGTTTCTTCCACCATTATTGTTGTTGAAACCTTGTTGAGGTCTCTGTTGATCCTTCCATGAGAGATTTGGATGATTTCTCCATGAAGGATTATAGGTGTTTCCATAGGGTTCTCCCATGTAATTCACCTCTTCCATTGAAGGGTTCTCAGGATCATAAGCTTCTTCTTCAGATGAAGCTTCCTTAGTACTGCCTGGTACATTTTGTATTCCAGACAGACTTTGAGAAATCAAATTGACTTGCTGAGTCAATATCTTGTTCTAAGCCAATATGGCATTCAGAGTATCAATCTCAAGAACTCCTTTCTTCAGATTAGTCCCATTGTTCACAGAATTCCTTTCAGAAGTATACATGAATTGGTTATTTGCAACCATTTCAATTAGTTCTTGAGCTTCTGTAGGTGTCTTCTTCAGATGAAGAGATCCTCCAGCAGAGCTATCCAAAGACATCTTGGACAGTTCAGACAGACCATCACAGAAAATACCTATGATGCTCCATTCAGAAAGCATATCAGAGTGACACTTTCTGATTAATTGTTTGTATCTTTCCCAAGCTTCATAGAGGGATTCTCCTTCCTTCTGTCTGAAGGTTTGGACTTCCACTCTAAGCTTACTTAATTTTTGAGGTGGAAAGAACTTTGCCAAGAAGGCATTGACTAGCTTTCTTTAGGTTGTGAGTCCAACCATATCCTAGCTCTGTCTCTTACAGCAAAAGGGAATAGCATAAGTCTGTAGACCTCAGGGTCAACCCCATTGGTCTTTACAGTGTCACAGATTTGCAAGAATTAAGCTAAAAACTGATGAGGATCTTCCAATGGAAGTCTATGAAACTTGCAATTCTGTTGCATTAGAGAAACTAATTGAGGCTTAAGCTCAAAATTGTTTGCTCCAATGGCAGGGACAGAGATGCTTCTCCCATAGAAGTCGGGAGTAGGTGCAGTAAAGTCACCCAGCACTTTCCTTGCATTGTTGGCATTGTTGTTGTTTTCAGCTGCCATGGGTTCTTCTTCTTTGAAGATTTCTGTTAGGTCCTCTACAGAGAATTGTGCCTTAGCTTCTCTTAGCTTTCGCTTCAAGGTCCTTTCAGGTTCAGGATCAGCCTCAACAAGAATGCTTTTGTCTTTGCTCCTACTCATATGCAAGAGAAGAGAACAAGAAAATATGGAATCCTCTATGTCACAGTATAGAGATTCCTTGAGGTGTCAGAGGAAAAGAAAAATGGAAGGAAGAGGTAGAAAATTCGAACTTATCAAGAAAGATGGAGTTCGAATTGTGCATTAAGGAATAGTGTTAGTCCATAAATAGGAGGATGTGAGAAGAGGGGAAGAAATTTTCGAAAATAATTTAAAAAGATTTTAAAAACATTTTGAAAAACTTTAATTGATTTTCGAAAACCAAGATTGAGAAAGAAGTAAAGTGATTTTTGAAAAAGATTTTGAAATTAGAAATTAAAAAGATATGATTGAAAACTATTTTGAAAAAGATGTGATTAGGAAGATATGATTGGTTTTAAAAAGATGTGATTGAGAAGATATGATTTGAAAAACATTTTAAAAAGATTTGATTTTAAAAATTAATAACTTAGCTAACAAGAAAAGATATGATTCAAACATTAAACCTTTCCCAACAGAAAAGGCAACATACTTGAAATGTTGAATCAAATCATTAATTGATAGCAAGTATTTTTGAAAATAGAAAGAAATTGATTTTGAAAAAGATTTAATTGAAAAAAAATTTGATTTGAAAAAGATTTGATTTTGAAAAGATTTTGAAAACTAAAAAAAAATTTGATTTGAAAACAAAATCTTCCTTCTCGTGCCATCCTGGCGTTAAACGCCCAGAATGGTACACATTCTGGCGTTTAAACACCAGTTTGCCTTCCTCACTGGGCATTTTGAACGCCCAGCTTTTCCTGTGTAATTCCTCTGCAGTATGTTCTGAATCTTCAATTCTCTGTATTATTGACTTGAAAAGACACAAATTAAAAATTTTTTTGGATTTTTTAGTAATCAACATGTAACTAAAATCAAATAACAATAAATGCAAGACACCAAACTTAGCAGTTTGTATAACATTGACACAACAAAATGAGAATGCATATGAGAAACACAAAAAACTCAAGTCAAGAGAATCTAAAGATCAGAGTAATGAAATCGTCAAGAACATCTTGAAGATCACTTAAGACACATGAATGAATGCAAGAAGAACAGAAACATGCAATTGACACCAAACTTAACATGAGACTCTAGACTCAACAAGAAACATAAAATATTTTTGGTTTTTATGATTTTGTAATTTTTTTTTTTGGATTTTTCGAAAATTAAGTGAAGAGGAAAAATAAAAATATCAAAATTCTTAATGAGAATTCCAGGAATCATGCAATGTTAGTCTAAAGCTTCAGTCTAAAGAAATTAGACATGGCTGAACAAGCTTCAGCAGGACATTGCATTCAAGAGCTAAATTGATGAAGATCAATCAGCTTTGGTGATGATAAGAACATCACCTTGAAACACTATAATTCATTCTTAAGAACTCTGAAAAAAATACCTAATCTAAGCAACAAGATGAACCGTCAGTTGTCCAAACTCAAACAATCCCCGGCAACGGCGCCAAACACTTGGTGGGCGAAATTGTGATCATCAATGGCGCCATCAACATGGTACACACAATTGTAATCACAACTTCGCACAACTAACCAGCAAGTGTACTGGGTCGTCCATGTAATAAACCTTACGCGAGTAAGGGTCGATCCCACAGAGATTGTTGGTATGAAGCAAGCTATGGTCACCTTGTAAATCTTAGTCAGGCAAACTCAAATGATTATGGATGATGTATGAATAAAATATAAAGATAAGATACTTATGTATTTCATTGGTAAGAACTTCAGACAAGTGAATGAAGATGCTTTGTCCCTTTTGTCTCTCTGCTTTCCTACTGTCTTCATCCAATCCTTCTTACTCCTTTCCATGGCAAGCTGTATGTAGGGTTTCACCGTTGTCAGTGGCTACCTCCCATCCTCTCAGTGAAAATGTTCAACACACCCTGTCACGGCACGACTATTTAGCTGTTGGTTCTCGATCATGTCGGAATAGAATCCAGTGATTCTTTTGCGTCTGTCACTAACGCCCCACAATCGCGAGTTTGAAACTCATCACAGTCATTCAATCATTGAATCCTACTCAGAATACCACAGACAAGGTTTAGACCTTCCGGATTCTCTTGAATGCCGCCATCAGTTCTAGCTTATACCACGAAGATTCCGATTAAGGGATCCAAGAGATAAACATTCAAGCCTTGTTTGCTTGTAGAATAGAAGTGGTTGTCAGGCACTCGTTCATAAGTGAGAATGATGATGAGTGTCACATAATCATCACATTCATCATGTTCTTGGGTGCAAATGAATATCTTAGAACAAGAATAAGCTGAATTGAATAGAAGAACAATAGTAATTGCATTAATACTCGAGGTACAGCAGAGCTCCACACCTTAATCTATGGTGTGTAGAAACTCCACCGTTGAAAATACATAAGAACAAGGTCTAGACATGGCCGTGAGGCCAGCCTCCAAACGTGATCAAAAGATCTAAAATGATTCAAAGATTCAAAGATCTAAAGATTCAAAGATCTAAAGATAAAAATACAATAGCAAAAGGTCCTACTTATAGAGAACTAGTAGCCTAAGGTTTACAAAGATGAGTAAATGACATAAAAATCCACTTCCGGGCCCACTTGGTGTGTGCTTGGGCTGAGCATTGAAGCATTTTCATGTAGAGACTCTTCTTGGAGTTAAACGCCAGCTTTTGTGCCAGTTTGGGCGTTTAACTCCCATTCTTGTGCCAGTTCCGGCGTTTAACGCCGGGCATTCTTGAGCTGATTTGGAACGCCAGTTTGAGCCATCAAATCTCAGGCAAAGTATAGACTATTATACATTGCTGGAAAGCCCAGGATGTCTACTTTCCAACACCGTTGAGAGCGCGCCAATTGGGCTTCTATAGCGCCAGAAAATCCACTTTGAGTGCAGGGAGGTCAGAATCCAACAGCATCTGCAGTCCATTTTAGTCTCTGAATCAGATTTTTGCTCAGGTCCCTCAATTTCAGCCAGAAAATACCTGGAATCACAGAAAAACACACAACTCATAGTAAAGTCCAGAAAAGTGAGTTTTAACTAAAAACTAATAAAAATATACTAAAAACTAACTAGAACATACTAAAAACATACTAAAAACAATGCCAAAAAGCGTACAAATTATCCGCTCATCACAGGGCATGATAAATTGAGGCAATTAAATGCAAGATGTTTATTGGCATGATGGAAAAGGCATGAGTAGCGTAAATCAAGCATTAAAAGCCATAATGTATTATTAGTCGTAAGAAACTAACAATAACGTTTGTATTGACAATCATTTTTAATTAATAAAATATTGGAAAGGATTTTGTGAAAAAATAGGGATTAGAGTAGAAGGATAGAATAATGAAGAATGCACAATGCCATACGGGCTTTTTCACAAATACATAGCGTGCATGGTAAATAAGTTATTGAAAGTGTTAAATTGAACATGCAAGCACCCTATAAAAAGCAATATATAATTGTCAAACAATTCCTTAATAATTCACAAGCAAAATATGAAAAATAATGACCCAAATGAATTTTCAACACCAAATAAAAGAAAAAGAAAGAAAAAGAAAAGGAAGGAAGAAAGAAATAAGAAGGGAAAGGAAAGATTTAGATTGGGGAAGAAAAGATAAGATATTTGGCTGTTTTGGATAAGCTATGCTGCGCAGGCGACGCGAGCGCGTGGGGCATGCGGTCGCGTGGATAGCGCTTCGATGAAGTGACGCGAACGCGTCATCCACACGGTCGCATGGATCAGTTTGTGCCATTAGCGCGAGGGCAGCCTCGCGGTCGCGCAACTCTCTGTTTGAAACTTATGTTCCCAAATCTTTGGGTGACGCGATCGCGTGGATGGCCTGAATTTGAAAATGGCGCGGACGCATGGGGCACGCGTACGCGTGGCAGGGCTTGTGCTTCTAGCACGAGTCCAGCACAATTCTAGCTCAACATTCGGCCATAAACCCTTTTTACGTCGATTTTGAGGCACGTGCTCGCGTGGGTGACGCAGACGCGTGGGAGGCATTTTTCCCACATGACGCGACACGTCATCGTCGCGGTTATGTGGATCAATTTGTGCCAAAGGCACGCCTCCAGCTGCGCTTTTGCGTGACTCTCTGTTCAGTTTCCTTTTCTTCCCAACGTACATTTGACGCGGACGCGTCAGCGACGCTTACGTGTCGCGTGCGGAAAATTTTTTTATGCAGTATGCAGAATGCAAAATGCAATGAATGTCATGCAAAAATTTCAGGTTCAATCAAAATTCAAAAATAGACTAAAATGGAAGAGGAACAATCATACCATGGTGGGTTGTCTCCCACCTAGCACTTTTAGTTAAAGTCCTTAAGTTGGACATTTCGTGAGCTTCCTGTTATGGTGGCTTGTGCTTGTACTGATCCAGGAATCTCCACCAATGCTTGGACTTCGAATAAGCTCTATCAATACCAAGTAAATTTACCAAGCGTTGATGAAGTTCTCCACATGCTTCGAGCTCCCAAAGTTGATCCTCATATATTCCTGGATCCCAAATCTTGTTTCTACACCCATCTTCAAGTTGATTATTATAATTCCATCCGGGTGGAAAGTAGTCTGAATTCTCACTAAAGCGGCCAAACAACTTCTTAGACCCATTGATAAACCACTATTTTATGGTTTATCTTATGCTCAATTGAGTGGTTTTTATCAACTCTTTACTCACTTATTCATACAATTCGCATGTTTTACATTTTTCTTCCTGATTTTGTGCTATAATTGAAAACATGCTTCTTTGATCTTATATTTGCTTATTATTAATCCTCTCTTATTACCATTAGATGCCTTGATATGTGTGTTAAGTGATTTTAGGGATTACAGGGCAAGAATGGCTTAGAGGATGGAAAGGAAGCATGCAAAAGTGGAAGGAATACAAGAAGTTGAAGAAACTGCAAAGCTGTCAGCCTGACCCTCTCGCACTAAAACGATCATAACTTGAGCTACAGAGGTCCAAATGACGCAGTTCTACTTCTGTTGGAAAGCTAACATCCGGGGCTTTGATTTGATATATAATTTGTCATAGTGGCCGTACAGATAGGCGACGCGAACGCGTCATCCACGCGGACACGTCGCATCTGTGAAAATCAGCGTGGCAGAATTCGCAAACAGCGAATCCTGGGCTATTTCCAGCCCATATTCAAGCCCAGAAAACACGGATTAAAGGCTGCAAAGTGGAGGAATGAAAGGAACTTCAGATTAGGCTCTCATAATTCATAATTTTAGTTTTAGATGTAGTTTTTAGAGAGAGAGAGGTTCTCTCCTCTCTCTTAGGATTTAGGTAGGATTTTTAGAAATTAGGATTTAATTCGACTCTTCATCAGGTTCAATATTTCCTTTACTTTATATTTATCTCTTATCTTAGATACTTTAATACTTTTATTGGTATTTGATTTGTGTTGCCCAATTGGCTTATGAACTTTTCATGTTAGGATTATACATTATTGAGATGTTTTTAGATTTATGATTTCAATTTAGCTTTCCACCTTTTTGGTCTTGGTTAAGAAATCAGTAACTCAGGAGTTATCTTAGCTCAACATAATTGATAACTGTTATCTTTGCTAATTGAATTGAACTTCAATAATCCCAACATTTTCTTAGGAAATAAATAGGATTCGAAGGTCAAACTAATTAGTCCCTTGACTTTCCTTTGGTTTAGCAAAGGTTAACTAAGTGGAATTAAGATTCAACTTTTATTATTATTGATAAGAATAACTACGTCTGGACTTCCAATTTCTCATACCTTGCCAAAGGGTTTGCTTTACAGTATTTATTTATTTTAATTGTCATTTGAATTACTTGTCATACTTCTTACTTATTTCCAAAACCCCTAATTTTACCTTTTTCATAGCCAATAATAAGAACATACCTCCCTGTAATTCCTTGAGAAGATGACCGAGGTTTAAATACTCGGTTATCAATTTTAAAGCGGTTTGTTACTTGTGACAACCAAAACATTTGCACGAAGGGATTTCTGTTGGTTTAGAATCTATATCTACAACGCGACTATTTTTATAAAATTCTTTACTAGCAAAAATCCTAAGGTCAAAATGGCGCCGTTGCCGGGGAATTGCAAACGTGTGCCTTATTATTGGTTATTGTAAATATTTTTCAAAAAAAAAATTTCCTTTTTTTTGTTAGTTTTTGTTTTTATTATCTCTCACTACTATGAACTCTCACTCCTTTGGCTATGAGTCTGGGTATAATTATGTTGCAGGAAGAGGAGATTATAATGACAATATGCATCAAGGTTGGAACAATCAAAGATGGGAGGAGCCACAAGGATTTGATCAACCCTCATGGCAACAACCACCTCCAATGGACTATCAACAACCACCACCATATGCCTATGAACCCTCTCCTCAATATAATTTTGAACCACCATACTCACAAGCTCCTTTCCACCAAACACCTCCGTATGACCCTAATCCATATCCACCATACCAACCACCTTATGAGCCAAATGAACCATACAGAGAACCACCACCTCAATATACACCATCTCCTTATCATTATCAAAATGAACCCTCTTTTCCACCCCAAACCTCCATGGAAAAAGTATTTGCCGATTTAAACTCTACTATACAAGCTCTGGTCACCCAAATCGGACCACTGAATACCTTTAACAATCAACCCTCAAGCTCTAGTGCACTTCCTTTTCAACCATATAATGATCCACCCATTCCATCACCACCCATCCCATCACCACCATCTATGGAAGAGCACCCACATCCATCAATCCAAGAGCAAGATGATCCTAGTTATTGATGCCAGGGCATTTTGGCCAGTTTCACTGACCTTTTCTTCACTGTTTTTAAGGTAGTTTCATGCATTTTCTTAGGAAATAAGCTAGTTTTGGGTAGAATTTCACTTACTTCTTGATTCAAATATACATTGTGCACTTTACATGATTTCATGAGGATTTTGCATGAATTATATGATAAATTAGATGATGCATGATCCCATGATTAAGAGCAAGACTTTGATGCACTCTGTTTGTTTGATTTCAGGCAAAAAGAAGCAGAGAAGAGCCACGTTAGTGGCTACGTTAGTTACAATAACGTGGGCACTAACGTGGAAGGAAGGAAAGTTGGAACGTTAGTGGCATTAACTTTGAAGAAAGGAAATGGAGCCAACGTTAGTGACACTTAACATTATCACTAACGTTGGACCAAGCTCATAAGTGCCACGTTAGAGTCCACGTTAGCTTAGTTAACGTGGTCTCTAACGTTAAAAGGGGGAAGGACGCCAACGTTAGTGACATTCAACATTGTCACTAACGTTGGCCTAAGTGCAAAATGCAACGTTAACTCCCACGTTAACTTGGTTAACGTGGGAGCTAACGTAAGAGGCAAGGGTGGTCGACAACATTAGTGACACCCAACATTGTCACTAACGTTGAAAGCAACCACACAACCCCCAAGGAAGCCACGTTAACTTCCACGTTAACTTAGTTAACGTGGAAGCTAACGTGGATGAAAGAAGGTGATGGCCAACGTTAGTGACACTCAACATTGTCACTAACGTTGGAAGGAGCCACACAAGCCACAATGAGCCATGTTAACTCCCACGTTAACTAAACGTGGGCAAAAGTCCCACCTGGCAGCCTGACCATGCCTTCTTCAAACATGCATAACTTGAGCCACAAAGCTCCAAATGAGGTGATTCCAGTGGCATTGGAAAGTAGGATTCCAAAGCTTTCCAAGAATATATGGAACTACATGGTTGACACTAAAGTTGAGGGAGAAAACCTGCCCCGAAAGTGCAATGATGAACATGGTATCAACCTGATTTAAGGCCAACTGACCTCTTCACCTTCCAAGAAGTATAACTCGAGTTGTAGAGCTCCAAATGATGCGCTTCCAAAGGCATTGGAAAGTAGATATCCAAGGCCTTCCAAAAATATATAATAGTATGGGGTGGACACTAAGTTTGAGCTTCAAACACGGGAAATTGCTGGCGTTATTGAGACTCAACATTTTCATTAACGTTGGCGACCATGTGAGCGACCATGTCCAATTCAAAGGAGCATAACTTGAGCTACAGAGGTCCAATTGAGGTGATTCTTGTTGCGTTAGAAAGCTGACATTCAGAGCTTTCCAACGATATATAATACTCTATAGTGGGCATGAAATTGGAGCACAAACAAGAGGCATCTTTTAAGCCCCAAAAACACTAACTGGGCAGCAAGTGCAACGTTAGCCACAATAACTTTAGCACTAACGCCACACTTAGCGTTAGTGTGGCTAACTTTAGCTCTAACTTTAGCACCTAGACCTCAACCTGAATCACTTCTCTCTCAAGTCCACTTAAAAGCCCAAGCAAGCAAGCCCACAATTGTCAACCAATCAAGACTACAAGAAGCATCTAGAATAGGAATTTTCATTTAATTGTAATTTACTTTTAATTTCATTTTGTAATTGAGGAGAGCCTATATAAAGGCCTTAGTCTTTACATTGAAAGCATTCTGGAATGGGGGATTGACGAGGGGTCTTCGGACTTTCCCCCCTTCACACACCATCTTTGATTTTGATTTCTAGAGCTATGAACAATTAAACCCCTTTCATTGGGTTAGGGAGCTCTGTTGTAATTTGATGGATCAACACCAATTTTTTTCTTCTTCTTCTATATTTCCTTTTGATTTTACTTGAAAGCTTTCGATCTTCATCCAATTGGATAGTGATCTTGGAAAAGAAGCTATTCAAACATGGATCTCTTCGGATCCTTGAAAGAGGAATGAAGAGATTAGCTAGAAATGCTTTCTCATGCTGGACCAAATTGAGTGTGGATGGGTATGTGGCTATAACCCTCTAAGCATTTGATTTGGGAAGTGCATGTGGTATAATCAGTGACCACACTTCATCTCGTCTCATGAGCAATTGACCAAGGAATTGGCTATTGATCAAGATTTGAGAGATTGAATTGCAAGAAATTGTGATTCAATCACTTAAGATTGCCAAGGAGATCAATGAGTGCATTGATTGAGGAAGAGATGAAAATGAAATTGATCCGGAGAATGCAACATCTCCTAAGCCCAATGAACTCCCCATTTCTGATCTTACCCATTCTCTTTATTTTCTGCAATTTACTTTTATGAGCAATTCCCCTATTCCTATTTACAATTCTGCCATTTACTTTCAGTCATTTACTTTCTTGCCATTTTAATTTCTGCAATTATCAACTCTCTTCATGGATTCGCTCAACTAGATCATTCCTCTAATTAAAGTTGCTTGATCAATCAATTCCTGTGGGATTTGACCTCACTCTATTGTGAGTTTTTACTTGACGACAAATTCGGTACACTTGCCGAATGGGAATTTGTTGAGAGACAAGTTTTCCCCCGATCAAGTTTATGGCGCCGTTGCCGGGGATTGATTGTGCATCGACAATGATTAAATTAGAGGATCACTAGATTGAGTATTTTTATTTTTTTGCTTTAATTTTCTGTTTAAGTAATTTACTTTCTGTCTTAGTTAATTTCTTTCCTTCACCCTGTTTCTTAGTTTTTCTGTGTTATTTACAATTCAGTTCACTAACCTACTAACTGTTTGTGATATTGCCTCACTGGGAATTTCCTCATCTGTGACAATGGAGATTCCAATTTCTTTTGGTGATTATTGTTTGAGATAGAGCTTTCTGCAGGAAAGAAAGGAGCATCCATCATCTTTTGGTGATTATTGTTTGAGACAGAGCTTTCTCCAGGAAAGAAAGGAGCATCCATCATCTTTTGGTGATTATTGTTTGAGACAGAGCTTTCTGCAGGAAAAAAAGGAGCATCCATCATATTTTAGGCAATCAAATTTCATGGGAAACTCTCCACCACCCCAGAATGATTCACTTTACTATGCTCATGGTGGGTGGGAGTATCAAGAACATGAAATGGGGTACTTTCCAGAGCCACAAAATGATCCATATTTTGGTGAAATTGATCACTACTCAAGTTGTGGCTGGGAAGATCATAATCAAAGAGATTTCACTCATTCATACCCCATTCATCAAGAGCCATCACCTCTCAATTATATAACCTCACCTCCAAGTTTTACATGCCTAAATTCTTCATCACTTGATTATGCCTCAACACAAAGTCCATACAAGTCATCCCATCAATCACACAACTCATTTCACACCCCTCAGCACAACTTCACCACAACACATCCATGTCACCAAGATTATTCTCAACCTTCATACATAGAAATACATAGAAAACTCGTGGAAAGATACACACGACCCCAATCCTGGAAAGAAATCATCCTCAAGAAGATGAATGGGCCCTTAGAGCAGACAAGGGGGAACTTAGAACCATCAAACAGTGAGAATGAAGACCAATTTGTGGGTGAGGAAGTGGAAAAACAAGAACAAAAGATCCCTGTGTCAAGTGAAATTGCAATAAAAGATGAGGAACATGCAAACTCACTCCCAAAAGACACAATGCAACATCATGTAGAAGAAAGGGAGGAAGTCAATCAAGGGAGTCCACACTACTCCAATAAAACAGAGAGTTGCATAGAGGGTGAGTTCATTGAACCACCAATTCAAGAAGTTCTTGATGAAGATGTTGCTCCAACCCTCATACAACACCCAAGTACTGAAACTAAGGTGGTGAAGGCAATCAACATGAGCACTAAAAAGAGGATGGTGACCAAGAAAAGAAGGACAATATCCATGAAGAAGAAAAGGTCAACCAAAAGCCATCCCACCCCTACCCCATCAAGCAAGTTCACACAAGCTAACAACAGAAGAAGGCTTGCTGGAGAGAGGCACTCAAAACAAGGGGCATTAACTGGCTCGTCTTTCCTCTTAAGGTCATTCCTCTTAACAAACTGGAAGAAGAGGAAGAAAGTCATGAACAACATGTCAAGATAATGACATTAAAAAAGCGCTTGTTGGGAGGCAACCCAACCGTAGGTAACATTTCCTTGCTTTGCTTAGTTTGCTTTCAATAATTTGGCATATGATTGCATTCTATGTTTGGTGTTGCTATGCAACAATTTGATTTTCAATCTTCACTGGGTACTTGCAACATTCTAAATTGATAGTGGCACACTAAGTTTGGTGTTGCCACTTAACTTTCAAGCAAGTACCATGCCAACACCACTTATTAATGCAATCAAAATGTCTCTGTTTGTATCTTTTGTGTCTTTATTGTATCCTTAACCTTGCTTGCTAAAACACATGCATACTCACACTTCATTCTAAGACATTCATGATCCATCATGGACCCCATCACCACTGTTTTAATTGTTGCTTGAGTATAAGCAATCATTCTATGTCTGGTGTGGCAAGGGGAAGAATAGGAGGAAAAGGGCAACAACAATGAAGATAAAATACAAGGTGGTAAAGTTCCTTTCTCCTCTTACTTATTTCCAGCACTTTAATTTGCATGATTGTCTTCTAAGTTCTTTGTATGTATGTGTGCTTGCTCCTTGTGAATAAGCATGTCAATTCTGTCTTTTTAAACATTTTATTGATTAAGGCTGTGTTTTCTAGTCTGAATGTCATTACTGCATCCTTACTTTGCTTACTTGTATGCTTGTCCCTTTTGAATCAAATGAAAAGAGAATGAGTGTTTTATAAAAGACCAGAGTGGAGTTCATACTATGGAGTAAGTTCCTGAGTTTGTGGTGTGGTAATAAGTTGGCTAAGTTGGTTCAACCACAAGGTGGAGGACAACTATCTGTCATGAATACTATGCTGGAGACACACCCCATGAGACTAACTAAATAAGAAGATCCTAAGAAGAAAAAGGGAAAGAACAATAAAGGTTGAAAAACAAAAGAAAAAGAGTAAGCAATAAGGCTAGGCACCAATGGTTTTGAGCTTGAGGCATGTGTCTGTGGTGCTCATGTGTGAGGGATCTACTTGGATGAATAAGCTCTTTGGGGTGCCTTATCACTTGGTAACTTGGGTTAACTAACTCGGGATTATCAGCTGAAAGTCCACTATCAAGAGTAACCCTCACTACAGAGCATTTAGTAACCCAAAGAGGTCCTGGACACCAAGGTCTTAAGAAAAGAAAATAAATAAACTATATGCCTGTGGTGTGTATGTATGGGGGAGAGACTTGAGCAAGTAAGTCCTTAGAGGTGCTTCAACACCTAGCACATTGAACCAACTGGTTCGGGAGTGTTGGCTGAAAGCTTATTTTAAAGAGTTGCCCCCTTACAGAACACCTACCCCAAGAACACAAATAAACCCTGAATTGACAACAAAATGATCAATTAATAGAAGTCTCATGGTATGCAGTCACAGTGAGTATTCTAGGACATGATAAAGGTCTGAAAGCCAGGAATGAACCTAAGTTGCTATGCATGAAACCACCATAAAACCAGGGACATGACTTCCACAAGAACGACTCATTACTCTTGGCATTCCATTCATCATTCTCTTGTTCCAGTACTTGCTTAGGGACAAGCAAGCTTTAAGTTTGGTGTTGTGATGCCAGGGCATTTTGGCCAGTTTCACTGACCTTTTCTTCACTATTTTTAAGGTAGTTTCATGCATTTTCTTAGGAAATAAGCTAGTTTTGGGTAGAATTTCACTTACTTCTTGATTCAAGTATACATTGTGCACCTTACATGATTTCATGAGGATTTTGCATGAATTATATGATAAATTGGATGATGCATGATCCCATGATTAAGAGCAAGACTTTGATGCACTCCGTTTGTTTGATTTCAGGCAAAAAGAAGCAGAGAAGAGCCACGTTAGTGGATACGTTAGTTACACTAACGTGGGCACTAACGTGGAAGGAAGGAAAGTTGGAACGTTAGTGGCATTAACTTTGAAGAAAGGAAATGGAGCCAACGTTAGTGACACTTAACATTATTACTAACGTTGGACCAAGCTCATAAGTGGCCACGTTAGAGTCCACGTTAGCTTAGTTAACGTGGCCTCTAACGTTAAAAGGGGGAAGAAAGCCAACGTTAGTGACATTCAACATTGTCACTAACGTTGGCCTAAGTGAAAAATGCAACGTTAACTCCCACGTTAACTTGGTTAACGTGGGAGCTAACGTAAGAGGCAAGGGTGGTCGACAACATTAATGACACCCAACATTGTCACTAACGTTGAAAGCAACCACACAACCACCAAGGAAGCCACGTTAACTTCCACGTTAACATAGTTAACGTGGAAGCTAACGTGGATGAAAGAAGGTGATGGCCAATGTTAGTGACATTCAACATTGTCACTAACATTGGAAGGAGCCACACAAGCCACAATGAGCCACGTTAACTCCCACGTTAACTCAGTTAACGTGGAAGTTAACGTGGGCAAAAGTCCCACCTGGCAGCCTGACCATGCCTTCTTCAAACATGCATAACTTGAGCCACAAAGCTCCTAATGAGGTGATTCCAGTGGCATTAGAAAGTAGGATTCTAAAGCTTTCCAAGCATATATGGCACTACATGGTTGACACTAAAGTTGAGGGAGAAAACCTGCCCCGAAAGTGCAATGATGAACATGGTATCAACCTGATTTAAGGCCAACTGACGTCTTCACCTTCCAAGAACTATAACTCAAGTTGTAGAGCTCCAAATGATGCGCTTCCAAAGGCATTGGAAAGTAGACATCCAGCGCTTTCCAACAATATTTAATAGTATGGGGTGGACACTAAATTTGAGCTTCAAAAATGGGAAATCGCTGGCGTTATTGAGACTCAACATTTTCATTAACGTTGGCGACCATGCCAGCGACCATGTCCACTTCAAAGGAGCATAACGTAAGCTACAGAGGTCCAATTGAGGTGACTCCAGTTGCGTTAAAAAGCTGACATTCAGAGCTTTCCAACGATATATAATACTCTATAGTGGGCATGAAATTGGAGCTCAAACAAGAGGCATCTTTTAAGCCCCAAAAACACCAACTGGGCAGCAAGTGCAACGTTAGCCACAATAACTTTAGCACTAATGCCACACTTAGCGTTAGTGTGGCTAACTTTAGCACTAACTTTAGCACCTGGACCTCAACTTGACTCACTTCTCTCTCAAGTCCACTTCAAAGCCCAAGCAAGCAAGCCCACAATTGTCAACCAATCAAGACTACAAGAAGCATCTAGAATAGGAATTTTCATTTAATTGTAATTTGCTTTTAATTTCATTTTGTAATTGAGGAGAGCCTATATAAAGGCCTTAGTCTTTACATTGAAAGCATTCTGGAATGGGGGATTGACGAGGGGTCTTCGGACTTTCCCCCCCCTTCACACACCATCTTTGATTTTGATTTCTAGAGCTATGAACAACTAAACCCCTTTCATTGGGTTAGGGAGCTCTGTTGTAATTTGATGGATCAACACTAATTTTTTTCTTCTTCTTCTATCTTTCCTTTTGATTTTACTTGAAAGCTTTCGATCTTCATCCAATTGGATAGTGATCTTGGAAAAGAAGCTATTCAAACATGGATCTCTTCGGATCCTTGAAAGAGGAATGAAGAGATTAGCTAGAAATGCTTTCTCATGCTGGACCAAATTGAGTGTGGATGGGTATGCGGCTATAACCCTCTAAGCATTTGATTTGGGAAGTGCATGTGGTATAATCAGTGACCACACTTCATCTCTTCTCATGAACAATTGACCAAGGAATTGGCTATTGATCAAGATTTGAGAGATTGAATTGCAAGAAATTGTGATTCAGTCACTTAAGATTGCCAAGAAGATCAATGAGTGCATTGATTGAGGAAGAGATGAAAATGAAATTGATCCGGAGAATGCAACATCTCCTAAGCCCAATGAACTCTCCATTTCTGATCTTACCCATTCTCTTTATTTTCTGCAATTTACTTTTATGAGCAATTCCCCCATTCCCATTTACAATTCTGCCATTTACTTTCAGTCATTTACTTTCTTGCCATTTTAATTTCTGCAATTTTCAACTCTATTCATGGATTCGCTCAACTAGATTATTCCTCTAATTAAAGTTGCTTGATCAATCAATCCCTGTGGGATTCGACCTCACTCTATTGTAAGTTTTTACTTGACGACAAATTCGGTACACTTGCCGAATGGGAATTTGTTGAGAGACAAGTTTTCCCCCGATCAGTTATGCTATTGAAATGGAACAAGAGTCAAGGGATCGTCTCAAGGAAACAGTAGATCAATTTCATGCAACCCTTCATCAATTGGAGCAAGTAATAAATCAATTACCTTCTAGAAGTTCGGACACTCAAGGAACCCCCATGGCTTCATGTGGAGAATCTAATGAAGAACGTAGCATGAAGGAGACACTAGAAACTCCAGTGGACAGTAAGGAGCATGACTTCGTACTGGAACAAGTGGAGGAAGCCATAATTATTGAAGAGGAAGAAGCGGTTGCAGACTTAGGAGATGCAGAACCTCCATGGGAAATTCAAGTCATAAAACCTCCTTCCAAGGTATTTGAAATTGATGTTGAGGAGGGTGTACAACCTCCAAGGCATGTCATAATAGAAGACTTGGAAGAGGTTAATCCAGAGATGGAGATTCAAGAAGAAGAGACACAACCTCCCATGCCCTTGGTGCGCAATAAAGAAGAGATTAAATTGGAAGAAAGCTACCAAGAGGAAGAGGTTGAAATTGAAGAAGCTTGCAAAGAGGTGGAAGATGTCAAAGAAGAGCACAAGGGAGTGGAGCTTGCACGTTTATTAAAAACACCTCCCCCTAAGTTGCCATCATCCTTCACAACATTCAAGTGGGTAAAATTCATATCCCTTAACTTTCCAATTCCACTTGAATATGGGCTACTGGAGATGGATGGTCAACTTAGAGCTCTTTGTGACATTAAGAGTAAGCGGAAGATGGCCAGTGGTAAGAATTGTCTTGCAAGATTCATTATGGTTGGAAGCTTTAACTTTAAACGCAAAGGTCGGTGTAAAGCTCAACTGAATGGGTCTAGGAAGCTGTTTGGTCACTGCAGTGAGAATTCGGATCACTTTTCACCCGGCTGGAAAAATGCAGATCGAGACAAAAACGGGTGTAAAAGTAAGGTTTGGGATCCTGGAATCTGTTTTGACATTTGTCACCCCGGGAGCCTAAGAATCTGTTTGAAGCTTCTTAAGGGCTTTAGATGCTTAGTTTGGGACCCTGGAGGCTACTGGAAGTACAAACATTGGTGGGGATTCCTGGATCAGTACAAGCATAAACCACCATAACAGGGAGCTTACCAAATGTCCAACTTAAGGACTTTAACTAAAAGCGCTAGGTGGGAGACAACCCACCATGGTATGATCGTTTTTTTTTTTCATTTTTATCTAGTTTTATTTGTTTCCAAGTCTTCTTTTATCTTATTATATTGAACTTGGAGTTTTGCATAATATTCATATTAGCATTGCATTCTGCATTTTTCATGCATATAAAAAAAATGCCACGCGACGCGACCGCATCAGCGACGCGTCCGCGTCGCAAGGAGAGGGGAGAAAATAAAAACGAACAGAGAATCACGCTGGAGCGTGGCTGGAGGCATGCCAGTGGCACAAATCATCTCACACGACCGTGTCGCTGACGCATCCGCGTCACATGGGAATAATGGCCTCCCACGCGACCGCGTGCCCCATGCGGCCGCGTGCCCTGATTTTTCGACGTAAAAAGGGTGCACAACGAATTATTGTGCGAGAGTGGTGCTGGATTGGTGCTGAACGCACAATTCTACCCACGCGGACGTATGGTTCACGCGTCCGCGTCATTCCCTTCTAAAGCCCACTCACGCGATCGCATACCCCAAATTTGGAAAATAAAATAATTGGAACAGAGAGTTGTGCAGGCGCGAGGCTGCACTCGCGCCAGAAGCATAACATGTGTCACGCGACCGCGTGACCAACGCGACCGCGTCGATTAACTTAAAGCGCAAGTCACGTGACCGCGTCGCTTGCGCCGCACAGCTTATCCTAATTTGCCAAATATATTATCTTTTCTTTCCCAATCCTAATTTTTCCCTCCCTCCTTTCTTACTCACTTCTTTCCCTTCTCATTCTTCTTATCTTTCATTTTATTGATTTGCATATTCCATTCATTGCATTTTAATTTAGTGTATATTCTTCCTTCTTTTCTAAATTCATTATTTTTCCTTTGGTGTTCAATTTTCTTATTTAACTGTTGCATCTTCTCTCGAATTATTTTGAGTGCTTAGTGACTTGTTTTATTCTGGTTAGGTAATATTATTTAGATCAATGCCAATCTTTCATACATGTATCACTTTTGCATTGACATGAATTTATATTATCTCTCCTTACCCACACTCTCTTCCTTCATTTTTGCAAATTTTTACATTATTGATATGCCATGTGTCTCTACTATTTTCTCACTTGCATGTTGTAGCTACCATGTAATTAAGACCCCCATTATTTGGCATTAACCCACCCAGACTTTATTTATATTCTTATTTTTATTTCTGGGTTACTTTTTCTTTTTTTTTCCCTCTTCTTTCAAGATGGCCACCACAAAGGGAGAGGAAAAGCTTTTTACTGGGGAGACAAACAAGTTCATCTGCTCAATCTTTGGAGAAAAGCATCAGTTGAAGCAACCCGTCCACCTGCACATCTTAGCATGCATCGAGGACGGTGCAATCTTTAAGTGTGGGGAGGTCGATACCGATCTCCATAGGTTAGTTACTCTTCTATCTCAACACCAATGGTTTATTTTCCTTGTTAGTTATTGCATTTGCATGTTTGATTGCATATTTTACCACTTGGTTGAAGTAATAAATTTCTTTTCAAGACTTTATTTTATAATATTTCACTAATTTAAATTGAAAATTTTTGTGTTAAATTTGTTTGAAGTTGTATTTGGAACATGGTTTTTGAGCCAAAGAACACACAACCTGTGAGATTTTAAGCTTATTTACATGGTTACATTATTTAACCATAAATTTTTATTCTTGTGTGTTTTCTTCTCTATAATTGTAATCTTTGCTTTGTTCCATTCTATATGTCCAATATTTAATATATTTACATGGTTGCATATGATTGAGGTCATTGTTTGATTCTAGCTCACTTATCCCAAAATTAGCCTACCTTTTACATCACCCTTATTAGCCCCCTTGAGCCTTTAATTCCCTCTTATTCTATAAACCACAACACTAGCCTTAAGCAGAAAAACAAATTTAAAATCCCAAGTTGAATCCTTGGTTAGCTTAAGATAAAAATTGTGTAATTGTTTAAGTATGGGAAACCTATTGGGAACATGGATGATAAAACCAAAGGGTGGGAAGTTGAAAAGAATGAAATAATCCAAAATAAATTTTTTTGGGAAGCATGCTCATGTGAAATCAAAATAATTGAATTACCATGTGCATTAAATAAATAAATAAATAAATATAATTCAGTATTTGAATAAAGGGGATACAAAAGAATTCCCCATATGCAAAATAAAGCAATGCACATGGGACAAAATTAAAACTAATGCATGAGCATGTAACATCAAAAGTGGAAAAAATATGGGAGAATAGGTAAAGAAGCTTTGCTTTACAAAGTATGTATGTTAGGTGAGATCTTAGACTAATCAAGGATTCACTTAATTAGCTCACTTAGCCTTGTATATATATCCCTACCTTTACCTCAGCCCCATTACAACCCTGAAAAGACCTCATGATGTTTGCATTAGTATACTAAATATTTGTTGATTAGTTAGATGAAGAACAAATTTTTAGAAAGCATGATTAGAGAAGAGTAGAGAGATTGACCCTAGACACTTGAGAGATTTGAGCGCATATACACTACCAGTGAGGGTTCAATGCTTGATTCTATGTTCCCTGCTTTCATGATCTATCTTCTTACAAGTTTACTTGTTTTCACTGTATGATTTGAATTAGTGAAATCTGATTTATGTTTGTCTTGGAGAACTTATTTATTTTTAACCAAGTAGGTAGAAACATTTTGCATTTAGTTGCATTCATAGGTTGCATCTCATACATTCTATCATTCCTCTTCATCTCTTTATAGTTTCTCTTGAGCTTAGCATGAGGACATGCTATTGTTTAAGTGTGGGGAGGTTGATAAACCACTATTTTATGGTTTATCTTATGCTCAATTGAGTGGTTTTTATAACCTCTTTACACACTTATTCATACAATTCGCATGTTTTACATTTTCCTTCCTGATTTTGTGCTATGATTGAAAACATGCTTCTTTGATCTTATATTTGCTTATTATTAATCCTCTCTTATTACCATTAGATGCCTTGATATGTGTGTTAAGTGATTTCATGGATTACAGGGCAAGAATGGCTTAGAGGATGGAAAGGAAGCATGCAAAAGTGGAAGGAATACAAGAAGTTAAAGAAACTGCAAAGCTGTCAGCCTGACCCTCTCGCACTAAAACGACCATAACTTGAGCTATAGAGGTCCAAATGACGCGGTTCTACTTGCGTTGGAAAGCTAACATTCGGAGCTTTGATTTGATATATAATTTATCATAGTGGCCGTACAGATAGGAGATGCGAACGCGTCATCCACGCGGACACGTCGCATTTGCGAAAATCAGCGTGGCAGAATTCGCAAACAGCGACTCCTGGGCTATTTCCGGCCCAGTTTCAAGCCCAGAAAACATGGATTAAAGGCTGAAAAAGTGGAGGAATGAAAGGGACTTCAGATTAGGCTCTCATAATTCATAATTTTAGTTTTAGATGTAGTTTTTAGAGAGAGAGAGAGAGGTTATCTCCTCTCTCTTAGGATTTAGGTATGATTTTTAGAAATTAGGATTTAATTCGACTCTTCATCAGGTTCAATATTTCCTTTACTTTATATTTATCTCTTATCTTAGATACTTTAATGCTTTTATTGGTATTTGATTTGTGTTGCCCAATTGGCTTATGAACTTTTCATGTTAGGATTATACATTATTGAGATGTTTTTAGATTTATGATTTCAATTTAGCTTTCCACCTTTTTGGTCTTGGTTAAGAAATCAGTAACTCAGGAGTTATCTTAGCTCAACATAATTGATAACTGTTATCTTTGCTAATTAAATTGAACTTCAATAATCCCAACCTTTTCTTAGGAAATAAATAGGATTCGAAGGTCAAACTAATTAGTCCCTTGACTTTCCTTTGCTTTAGCAAAGGTTAACTAAGTAGAATTAAGATTCAACTTTCATTATTATCTGGACTTCCAATTTCTCATACCTTTCCAAAGGGTTTGCTTTACAGAATTTATTTATTTTAATTGTCATTTGAATTACTTGTCATACTTCTTCCTTATTTTCAAAACCCCCAATTTTACCTTTTTCATAGCCAATAATAAGAACATACCTCCCTGCAATTTCTTGAGAAGACGACCCGAGGTTTAAATACTTGGTTATCAATTTTAAAGGGGTTTGTTACTTGTGACAACCAAAACATTTGCACGAAGGGATTTCTGTTGATTTAGAATCTATATCTACAACGCGACTATTTTTATAAAATTCTTTACTAGCAAAACTCCTAACGTCACCCATTCAGTTGAGCTCTACACCAACCTTTGCATTTAAACTTAAAGCTTCCAACCATAATGAACCTTGCAGGACAATTCTTACCACTGACCATCTTCCTCTTACTCTTAACGCCACAAAGAGCTCTAAGTTGACCATCCGTCTCCAGTAGCTCATATTCAAGTGGAATTAGAAAGCTAAGGGATATGCATTTTATCCACTTGAATGTTGTGAAGGATGATGGCAACTTAGGGGGAGGGGTTTCTAATGAACCTACAAGCTCCACTCCTTTGTGTTCTTCGTTGACAACTACCACCTCTTTGCAAGCTTCTTCAATATCAACCTCTTCCTCTTGGTAGCTTTCTTCCAATTTAATCTCTTCTTTATTGCTCACCAAGGGCATGGGAGGTTGTGCCTCTTCTTCTTTAATCTCCATGTCAAGTCCAATGGGAGAGGATTCAAATTTAGATAAGAATTCATCAATGATTGAATCCATCTCTTGATTGTCCCCTTCAAAGTCTTCAACCATGATATGCTTTGGAGGTTGTACACCATCCTCAACATCAAATTAAAACTCCTTAGAAGGGGCTCTATGAATGGACTTTCCAATGGAGGCTCAGCATCTCCTAAGTCTTCGACCACTTCTTCTTCTTAAATAATTCCGGCTTCATCCACTTGTTCTAGTACAAAGTCATGATCCTTACTGTCCACTGGAGTTTCTAGTATCTCCTTCATGCTACGTTCTTCATTAGATTCTCCACATGAAGCCATGGGGGTTCCTTGAGTATCCAAACGTCTGGAAGGTAATTGATTTATTGCTTGCTCCAGTTGATGAAGGGTTGCATGAAATTGATCTACTGATTCCTTGAGGTGAGCCTGTGATTCTTGGGTCGATCCAAAAATTGGCAGTGGTGGTTCTTGGGAGTAATTGGGGTGGTTCTATATATGGTTCATACGGTTCATAGGGTGGTTGGTATGGTGGATATGGGTTAGGGTCATATGGAGGTGAATGGTTGTAGGGGGCTTGTGAGTATGGTGGTCCAATGCTATGTTGATGAGGGGTTTCATAGGTGTATGATGGTGGTTGTTGATAATCAAAAGAGTGCTCACCATAGCCGTTATCTTGGTATGCATCACAGAATGGTTGTTGATAGTCCATTGGAGGTGGTTGTTGCCATGAGGGTTGATCAAATCCATGTGGCTCCTCCCATCTTTGAGTGTCCCAACCTTGATGCATGTTCTCATTGTAATCTCCTCTTCCTGCCACATAGTTATAACCATACTCATAGCCAAAGGGGTGAGAGTTCATAGTAGTAGGAGAAAATAGAAATAAAAACTAACAAAAAGAAAATATTTTGAAAAAGATAAGATTTTGAAAAAGATAAGATAGGATTTTGAAAAAGATATAATTTTTGAAAAAAGATTTGAATTTTGAAAAATAAGATAAGATAAGATAAAAATTTAAAAAAAAAATTTGAAAAATATTTACAATAACCAATAATAAGGCACACGTTTGCAATTTCCCGGCAACGGCGCCATTTTGAAGAGAGAACTTTTGCATGGTCTAGAATTTAGAATAAATTCCCGTTACAAGTATAGCTTCTAAACCAACAAAAGTCCTTTCTTACAAACGTTTTGGTTGTCACAAGTAACAAACCCCTTAAAATTGATAACTGAGGTATTTAAACCTTAGGTTGTCTTCTCAAGGAATTGCAGGGAGATATGTTCTTATTATTGGTTATGGATCTTGTAAATTGGGGTTTTGAAAGTAAGGAAGAAGTATGTTAATTGACAAGTAAAATAAATAAATGACTATAAAATAAACTCTTGGCAAGATATGAGAAATTGGAAGTCCTATCCTAGTTATCTTTATCGATGGTAATGGGAATTGAGTTTTAATCCCACTTAGTTAACCTTTACTAAAGCAAAGGAAGTCAAGTGGACTAATTAGTTTGATCCTCGGGTCCTAGCCAATTCCTAAGAAAGGACTAGAGTTATTGGAATTCAATTCAATTAGCAAAAATAACAATTATCAATCACGATGAGTTTGATAACTCAAGAGTCTCCAATTAATCAATTAAAGCCAAGAATATAAAAAGCTAGATAAAAATCATATGTCTGAAAATACCTCAATTTATATCAAATAAAGAAAATCATAACATGAATGGTCATTAAACAAATAAAAGAGAAAATAAATAAATAAGAACATTGAACCTGAGATGAAGAAGATAAAAATATTCCTAAGTTCTAAAAATCCTAATCCTAAATCCTAAGGGAGAGAAGAGAGCCCCTCTCTCTCTAAAAACTACATCTAAAACCTAAAATTGTGAGTAATGATTGAATCTCCAGTCATCCTCTGAGTCTCTGCATGTTCCCTGACCTTAGTCTGTGTTTATGGGCCTAAAACTGGGTTGAAATGCGGCCCAAAATCTCTGCTAGTGACTTTTGTAATTCTGCAGATCGCGCACGTCACGCGGCCGTGTCGTCCACGCGATCGCGTCACTCAGCGTTTTTCGTACCACGCGTGCGTGTTGTCCACGCATTCGCGTTGATCATGCAGCTTCCAATCCGCGCAGTCGCGTCAGTCACGCAAACGCGTCACTCTGATTTCTTCCATTTCGCGCGGTCGCGTGAGCCATGCGACCGCGTGACTTATCGCTGGTCATCTCCTCAATTCCTTGTGTTCCTTCCATTTTTGCACGCTTCCTCTTTATTCTCTAAGCCATTCCTGCCCTATGAAGCATGAAACACTTAACACACAGATCAAGGCATCGAATGGTAATAAAACAGGATTAAGATTAGCAAAATTAAGACCAAAGAAGCATGTTTTCAATCATAGAACTAAACTAGGAAGGAATTGTAAAATCATGCAAATCATATGAATAAGTGGGTGAAAAGCTTGATAAAACCATTTAATTAAATACAATATAAACCATAAAATAGTGGTTTATCACGGGTCATCTTTTTTCTTGGAATCTTTGGCTTTATCTCAGGAGGAGTTGGAGAATCCAGATTTTGGGGTTTCTCCTAGTTGAGTGTTTTCCTCCATGTTAATGTACTTTTCTGCTCGTTCTTGTACCTCATTTAGAGATGTGGGATGTTTTCTCGATATGGAGTGACTAACAGGTCCTTCTCATAGGCCATTGATGAGTTCCATAATGGCTGCTTCTGTTGGTAGATTTTGTATGTCCAAACATGCCTCGTTGAATCTTTCTATGTAGCTACGAAGACATTCCCGATCTCCTTGCTTGATCCCTAGTAGACTTGGGGCGTGTTTAGTTTTGTCCTTTTGGATGGAGAATTGATTTAAGAGATTTGCTCGATGGTCTAGATTTTCTTCTTATAGAAAAGAATTACTTCATTGCAAGCATAGCTCCAAACCAACAAACAATTCTCCCAATAAAAAATTTTGAGTTGTCACGTGTACAAACCCCAAATAAGAATTAACCGGAGTATTTGGACTCCGGGTCGTCTCACGAGGATTGCAACGAAGTGGTCAATTATTGGCTATGAAGGAATATTTTGGGGTTTTTGGAATAAGAGACATGAAAAGTAAATGATAAGGAAATTCAAATAACAAAAAGGCCATGGCAAGGGTTGGTAGTCAAGGATCTCTATCCTTATCACTAACTACAACATGAGAATTGGCATGGATCAACCCCATTAAGTCATCCTCTAAATGATAAAGGAAAGTCAAATGAGCTATGTCAATCCAAGTCCATAAGTCCTAGTTCTCCACCAATTCAATTAGTGAGATCTAAGGTCAATAGCTCCCAATCATCAATCACTTGGACATTAGCAACTCAAGAGTTCCTAAGTTACCTTCCCAAGCCAAGAGCATAAAATTCTACTTTAAAACTCAACCAAATATTTTGTCAAACACTTGGTGGGTACAAATGGAAAGCATGGTAAATTGCAAGGAAGATAAAATCTACCAACTACCAATTGCAAGAAAAGTAAAATCACAACTCCATTCAATAATAAAAGAAACATCAAACATTAAATTGCATTAAAAATGAACCGAATCCATCATGAGTGCATGATTACAAAAGAGAGCAAAGAGGAAAATTAACACTACAAACCATGAGAATGAAATAGTAGAAGCAAGAAATCATAAAGGAAATGAGATGGAAACATGAAATTATACCTAGATCTAGAAGAGATTAACCTAACCTAACCTAATTCTAGAGAGAAGATGGAGCTTCTCTCTCTAGAAATTACACTACATGATGCTAATACTACAACCAATTGGTCCCCTTGCTTGGCCTTCAATTCTGCATGAAATACACTCAGAAACATGTTGGAATTGGGCCTGGGCTGCTCAGAAATCACCCCCAGCGTTTTGCCTTTAAGTGAGTCACGTGCGAGTATCGGCGCGTACGCGCCATGTGCGCGTGCGCGTCGATTGGCTAATTCGTCATCCCCGCGAACGCGGCATGTACGCATGCGCGTCCTTAGGCGAACTCACTTTTGCGCCTGCGCTTTATACGCATGCGCGCCCATTGATGCATTCCCAATCTTGGTTTCTTCATGCATTCTCCACTTTGTATGTTTTTCTTCTTATTTCTTCCATCCAATACTTGCCCTATGATCCTGAAATCACTCAACAAACATATCAAGGCATCGGATGGAATTAAAGTGAGTTAAAATCACCAATTTAAGGGCCTAAAAAGCATGTTTTTACACTTAAGCACAATTCAAGGGAGAATTACAATACCATGCTATTTCATTGAATAAATGTGGGAAAAGGTGATAAAATCCCCTCAAATTAAGCACAAAATAAACCACGAAATCGGGGTTTATCAAATCTCCCCACACTTAAACTAAGCATGTACTCATGCTAAAATTAAGAAAGAAGCAAAGGGGTATCAACATTTATTCAATGCAAACTAACTAAATGCAACCTATCTATGTGCAATCTATCTATATGAATGCATCCACTTGGTCAAAACAAGTCAATTTTCAAGAATACATATATAAGTACAAGGGCTGAGGGAATAGCAACCAAATCAACCCACAATTGAGTTGAATCATTGAAAGATTTTACAAACTTGCAAGAAAAGATGATCATGGGTAGAGACATGTAATTGAGCGATCGAACCCTCACCGGATGTGTATCCGCTCTAGGCACTCAAGTGTATGGGGTTGATTCACTCAATTCTCCCCTAATCATGCTTTCCAAGATTTGTTTTTCATCTAACAATCAACAATTATTTCATGCATGCATACAAATATCAAGAGGTCTTTCCATAGGTTGTGATGGGGCTAAGGTCAAGGTAGGATGCATATAGTCAAGTGGACTAGAATTTGAATCTTTGATTAACCTAACCTTTCCACCTAACCTATGACAACCTATAAAATTCAAAGCTAACCTAACTACCCATTCTTCACTTTTCACACACACTCATGTATTCTCTTTTTGATCACCACACATATGCATTGATTCTTATTGAGCTTTACTTGGGGCATTTTGTCCCCTTTTTTATTGCAATTCTTTTTCTTTCTTTTTTTTGACATATATATATATATATATATATATATATATATTGTATATATCTTTTTTTCTTTTTGCAATAAAGTATATACAAAAGTATCAATGCATATGGTTTTACATTCAAAGCATGAGTATGTACCCAATTCCTAAAATTTGACAAAAATACAAAAATACACTTTCATCCCAACCAATGTTCCCAACTCTCCCAAACTTGAATGATAAGCACTCTCACTAGCCTAAGCTAATCAAAGATCCAAACAAGGGACATTTATTGTTTTTCGCTTAGGCTTATAATGTGCTACAATTAAGAACAAATGGGTTAAGCATAGGCTCAAAATTGGCTAACAATGGAAGATAAAAGGTAGGCTATTTGGGTAAGTGAGCTAATGAAACAATGGCCTCAATCATATAAGTGCATATATGCATAAAATAATGGACATATAGAATTAAACAAATCAAAGATCACAATCATAGGAAGAGAATAATGCACACAAGAATGAAAATAAGTGGTTATGTATGATGTAACCACACAATTAGGCTCAAATCTCACATGCTTGTGTTCTTAGCTCAAGAATATGATCCACAAAATATATAATTCAAGCAAGTTCTGAAAAAAAAAATTTCAATCAATTGTGGTGCCCTATAGATAAAATCCTTGGAAAATATCATGATTTTGACTAAGCTTAATATATACATATGCAAAATAAGAAAATGCAACTAAAAATCCTAAAATAAAATGCAAAAGTGTTGGGATTAGAAACTTGTCACCCAAAAACGCCGAGTGGTCGGATGACCTCCCCACACTTAAAAGTTTGCACCGTCCTCGGTGGATTCAAAGATGAGCAAGGGGGGTACGGCGACTTTCCTAGTTGCTACCTTCAGCTGGTAGGTCAACTGGTGCTGCATGTCCTTCTCTTGCTTCTATTTTTGCTTATGATGATTCATCCTGAAAATAGAAAACAGGAGATATTAAGACAAGTAAATGTACAAGCAAGGAAGCATAGATTGTTGGAATGAGGTAATTCACTAGAATTGAGTGGGTGAATTGGTGTGACATTAATGAGAGATAGGTGTGTGGGTTCTAAAATTGCGCGCGATTTAGAATTCACATACACTAGTACAGAAAGTTATGTCACAATTACACAAAAGAAAACATGCACTTCACTCATTCTAGTGTGCTTGAGATACTTTAAAAGACTTGTAGGTTAAGGCAACCAAACAAGTAGTGAAGAAGCATAAAAGCATTCAAGCAAAAATCTAGCAATTGTGAAATTGGATAATGCATGGACATTGATTGATGTGTAAGTGAACTTAATGAACATAATGGTATATGAAACTTACACCACAATCAATGACACCTATTGAAGTTATTGCAACACCTAAGTGACATAGAGGTGAAACACATGGATGCTATGGAACTTAGGGAAAAGAATATAGAAGTCAAAATCAATCACATAGCAAACATGGTCCACAAAGTTTAGAAAGCTCAAAAATATGTCGCTAGGCAAGCTTTCGATCCAATTTCATAATTCCACAATCTCAATGTATAAAATAGGTAGTATGAACAAAGGGTAGATCACAAACAAGCATCACCTAAAAAAATGCAATGATAATATACAATTGTCTAGCAATGGATGATGAATGCATGGTGGCCAAAACATGCAATTCAAGAGGTAAGACGCATGAAGGCAATGTAACATGTACTTAGTGTTCACAAATATTAAACATGAAAACTCAAAACCAAGTGACAAAATATAACCTCAACAAAGAAATCCAATAATGAAAATTAAAAATAATGATGTTAAAATAACATCTCATCAATAATCAGCAGCAAGAAATAGTAAACAATATTAATAATCCAACACTTATAAAGAAAAATAAAAAATAAAATAAAAATGTACTAATTAAACAATTAACTAACTAACTAAAAGAAGTGGTTATGGATAGTATTTGGTAGTGTTGGATGATGATTGAAGGGTGGAAAGAGAAGAGAAGAAGGAAAGAAATGGAATGATGAGAAAAAAAGAAGGTGGGTAAAACAGGGCAATACACGCGTACGCATCATGTACGCGTAAGCGTGGATTGATGAAATGGTAGCGACGCGTACGTGAAAGGTATGCATGTGCGTCGATGGGTTATTTCGCAACGACGCGTACACGTGAAGTGCGTGTATGCGTGCATTGGGCACAAAGTTGGCACACTTCAGGCACAACTCTCGGGTGAATGTATGGGAAGTGGAAAACTTCAATCCACGCATGTGCGTGCATGACGCGTGTGCGTGGATGGTTGAAATTACTTGGGTCATGCGTACGCATGGAGTGCGCGTGCGCGTGGATGGTGCTCTATTTTTCAAAATTTTTCTATGTTTTTGCACCAAACTAAGAATTCCAAACCTCCAAACAACTACCAAAACATCATAAAACCTTATTTAACATACTAAACTCCCAAATAAACATATCTAACTAAACAAAACATAAAATTAAACTAATTATTAGCAATATTTACAAAAAGAAAAAAGGAAAGATGTTACCATGGTGGGGTGTCTCCCACCTAGCACTTTTGTTTATTGTCCTTAAGTTGGACTTATGGGGAGCTCTTATCGAGGTGGCTTGTGCTTGAATCTATCCTTGAACATCCACCAATGCTTGGACTTCCATTGTGCTTCATCATTCAAAGTTACTATCTCCAAGCTTTGATGGAGTTCTTCACAAACCATGAGCTCCCAAAGTTGATATTCCTTGTGCGATCCAGGATCCCACACTTTGTTTTCACACCCGTCCTTAAGTTGATCATGGTGATTTTCTCTGGGTGGCAAGAGAGATGAATTCTCATAGAAGCACCAAACTAACCTCCTAGACCCATCAAATTGAGCACTAGTCCAACCCTTGCTCCTTGAAGCTTCAACCATAATGAGCCTAGACTTACAACGCCAACCACTAAACATCCTCCTCTTACGCTTAATTCCGCAAAGCACCCTAAGTTGGCCATCCGTCTCAAGCAAACCAAATTCAAGTGGGATAATAAAGCTAAGAGTTAGAAGTTTTACCCACTCAAATGAAGGATTAGATGACAACCTAGGTGGAGGAGTTCCCAATGATCTTGACAAGGCGCACTCTACTCCCGTCCATCCTCTTCTAGAGGCTTTCACCACTTGGCAAGGTTCTTCAAGCTTTACCTCTTGCCAAGCTTTCTCAAGTTCCCATTCTTATTCACCAATGCCTTCAATCTCTTCCCCATCACTCAAATCATAGATAAGAGGTTTAGTAAAATCTACCTCGTCATCAATTCCAAGTCCAATGGAGAAGGATTCTTTCAGCTCAAAAGGATCATGTGTTGATGCGGAATCATCATAAATAGGAGGGCCTATTGCTTGGGACACTTCTTCCGATTCTTCAATCACATTGTGCCTTGGAGGTCGTATGTCCTCGACAACTTTGCTTTCTAATTCACTGGAAGAAAGCTCAACAAGATCATCAAGGTGGTTGATCAACGTGGACAAAAAATCACTAGTGATGGAATCCATTTCTTGATCAATTTCCTCCGACTCTCTATCTATTTTCTCAATATCACTTCCGTCCTTAATACTCCTTCCACTCTCCGTGGAAGAGGGTCTTTCAAATTGAGATTCCTTTATGTGTTCAACATATCCTAAACTTCCAACCACTACTTCCTTTGGTTCAATCATCTTTACCTTCTCCTTTTGTTGCACTTCTTGCTTTAGCTCCTCTTTTTCACCTTGGAGTTTCAAGTTCACTCCCTCACTAAGCTCCTTGGTTACTTCTCCACATTTAACAATGGGAGTCCCTTGGTCGCATAAGCTTGGGCGGAATGAGACCATGTTACCAATGGCTTCTACCATGATAGCCATTTTTGCTCTTAACTCCACAAACTTCTTTTCATCCTCCTCTTATTGCCTTAAGCGATGAGATTCAAGATCTCTCAATTTTAGCATGGGGGCTTCATCAGGAGGCGATAGTGGAAGAGAGGGTTCATTGTTTGAGGAAAAGTTGTTGTAATTGAAAGGTGGTTCATATTGGTGAAATTTTTGAGGTGTTGTGTATGGACTTTGTGGTTCATGGGAGTATTGGTATTGGAATAGTGGTGGTTCTAGATATGGTTCATATGGTGGTTGGTATGGTGGATATGGGTTAGGATCATATGGAGGTGGTTGGGGGTATAAGGTTTGTGAGTGTGGTTGAGGGTTATGTTGAAGAGAGGGTTCATATGCATATGATGATTGTGGTTGACAACCACAATAAGGATCATCACATACATTAGATTGGTATGCATCAAGATTTGAATTGTACTCATAAAAAGCTGGAGGAGGTTGTTGCCAAGAAGGTTGTCCATAAGCTTGGGGCTCCTCCCACCTTCGATCTCTAAATCCTTGATGCATGTTGTCATTATAATTTCCATCTCCTACAACATAGTTAGAACCACACTCATAGCCAAAGTCATGAGAATTCATAGTAAAAGAGAAAATAAAAACAAAAGCTAACAAGAAACAAAGAGAACAAAATCCTACAAGTAGCAAAAACTAACAAACAAACCAAAAATCAAGATATTCACAATATATATAATAGCCAATAACATTGCACCATTGCGTTCCTCGGTAACGGCGCCATTTTGATTTAAGAGATTTGCTCGATGGTCTAGATTTTCTTCTTATAGAAAAGAATTACTTCGTTGCAAGCATAGTTCCAAACCAACAAACAATTCTCCCAATAAAAAATTTTGAGTTGTCACGTGTACAAACCCAAATTATTATTAACCAGAGTATTTGGACTCCGGGTCGTCTCACGAGGATTGCAATGAAGTGGTCAATTATTGGCTATGAAGGAATATTTTGGGGTTTTTGGAATAAGAGAAATGAAAAGTAAATGATAAGGAAATTCAAATAACAAAAAGGCCTTGGCAAGGGTTGGTAGTCAAGGATCTCTATCCTTATCACTAACCACAACATGATAATTGGCATGGATCAACCCCATTAAGTCATCCTCTAAATGATAAAGGAAAGTAAAATGACCTATGACAATCCAAGTCCATAAGTCCTAGTTCTCCACCAATTCAATTAGTGAGATCTAAGGTCAATGGCTCCCAATCATCAATCACTTGGACATTAGCGACTCAAGAGTTCCTAAGTTACCTTCCTAAGCTAAGAGCATAAAATTCTACTCTAAAACTCAACCAAGTATTTTGTCAAACACTTGGTGGATACAAATAGAAAACATGGTAAATTACAAGGAAGATAAAATCTACCAACTACCAATTGCAAAAAAAGTAAAATCACAACTCCATTCAACAATAAAAGAAACATCAAACATTAAATTGCATTAAAAATGAACTGAATCCATCATGAGTGCATGATTACAAAAGAGAGCAAAGAGGAAAATTAACACTACAAACCATGAGAATGAAATAGTAGAAGCAAGAAATCATAAAGGAAATGAGATGGAAACATGAAATTAGACCTAGATCTAGAAGAGATTAACCTAACCTAACCTAATTCTAGAGAGAAGAGGGAGCTTCTCTCTCTAGAAATTACACTACATGATGCTAATGCTACAACCAATTGCTCCCCCCTTGCTTGGCCTTCAATTTTGCATGAAATACACTCAAAAACATGTTGAAATTGTGCCTGGGCTACTCAGAAATCGCCCCCAGTGTTTTGCCTTTAAGTGAGTCACGTGCGAGTATCGGCGTGTACGCACCATGTGCGCGTGCGCGTCGATTGGCTAATTCTTCATCCGCGAGAACGCGGCATGTACGCTTGCGCGTCCTTAGGCGAACTCACTTTTGCGCGTGCGCCTTATACGCGTGCGCGCCCATTGATGCATTCCCAATCTTGGTTTCTTCATGCATTCTCCACTTTGTATGCTTTTCTTCTTATTTCTTCTATCCAATACTTGCCCTATGAACCTGAAATCACTCAACAAACATATCAAGGCATCGGATGGAATTAAAGTGAGTTAAAATCACTAATTTAAGGGCCTAAAAAGCATGTTTTTACACTTAATCACAATTCAAGGGAGAATTACAAAACCATGCTATTTCATTGAATAAATGTGAGAAAATATGATAAAATCCCCCCAAATTAAGCACAAAATAAACCACGAAATCAGAGTTTATCAAGAATCTGGCTAGAAACGTTTTGGCTAAGTCGTCAAAGCTTGAGATGGACTTGGGGGGCAGGTTGTCAAACCATTTAATCGCCGTTTTTGTCAGAGTAGTTGGGAAGGCTTTGCACCGAATTACATCTGAGGTGTCGGTGAGATACATTCTACTTCAGAAGTTGCTGAGATGATGGCTGGGATCTGTCGTGCCATCGTACAGGGTCATGTCGGGAGGTTTGAAGTCTTTTGGGATTTGGCTATCATGATCTCTTTAGTGAATGTGTCTTGGTCTTTGCGGGAGCTATCCTCGTGGCTGGATCGGGTAGTTTTAGTTTTGAGATCGGCTTCGATCTTCAGGAGCTTGTCCTCTAATTCGCGACGTTGCCTAGCTTCTCTTCGTAAGTCTCTCTCGGCTTCCCGCTGGTACTCGACCTCCTTTTCAAGTTGTTTTAGGCGATCCTGAAGTGCCTCCATGGCTCCCGTGCTTGGGGAGTTCTTGTTTTTGTTAGGTTGAGAAGTGTCATCTAGTGTAACCTCTGCGTTCTTATGTGGCGTTTGGTTCTCTAAATCAGAGTTGTGGTCGTTGTCCAGGTTGTCAGCCATGATGATGGGATGACTTCCAGGTTCCTCGGCAACGGCGCCAATGTTCCGAGGGTTACTTAAAACTGTAGGTCAATCTTGGACGAGATCTTCTGTACTGATCAGAGATGACGGGTCCGGCCTGTGCGTGGCGGCCAGAGCTGTCGTGTCCGACTTGTTGGACTGGCAATGCTATTGATCCTTTGTCACCGAAGGGTGGTGGTACCTGTAAGGGACTCCAATGCTTAAGTTAGCATGGGTATTAAGCAGGTTTTATGTGGAATTAGAGTATGAGTTATACCTGGGTGCTCTAGTGTATTTATAATAGTGTGGAATGATCTTTCTGGAGATAAGATAGTTATCTTATCTTATCTTTGAGTGAAGTCATCTTATCTTTAAAGGAACCGCCCTTATCTCTCTAGGCTTTAGGCTGCCTTTAGATTTGGGTCGTGTTCCTTTGTTTGGGCCTGCTTGGGCCTCTTATGGCGATTTGGCCGAGCTCTTTAAGAAGAGGTCGGATAGCCCTGACCTGAAGAGGTCGGTTGACTTGTCGTTTAAACATCCTAGGTCAGACAGTTCGACCCAAGGTATGAACAAAACTATTTGATATTTTTGTATTTAATATAATTAAAAGATGTCCTATGTAAAAAAATATATATGTTTGTATTAAAAAACATGTATTAAATGAAAATATTTTAATTTGGATTTATATTAAATACATGTTTCTTTTAATACAAACATATTTTTTAAAATAAGACATTTTTTATTATATTAATTACAAGAGTTTCAAATGATTTTAACCTTAAATTTCTTGTAAAATAATTTCTAATAAATTTATTATTATTATTATTATTATTATTATTATTATTATTATTATTATTGTTGAGTGATTATATATATATATATATATATATATATCTAATGAATAAATTTATCATTACTTTTTATTAAAAAATACAAAAAATTATAGTACAATATTATTATGTAATTAATAATATTAATAATTATTTTATTTTATTTTTGAACAGAAAATTGTTATGTCTAAGAGAAAAAAATATTGAGAATTGATTTGTACATTAATTGTTCTTGAATACTAAAATATGTATTTTCAAAATCCTTGGGATGAATCTATTTTTTGGATATGTTTTACTCTGGTGTCTTTGCCTAAAAGTACCATACCATCTTAGTAATTTTTTTTGACCAACTTTATGATGCCTAATTTTTGTTTAAATTACTTTTTATAGTAACTTTAAAATATTTAAAATTTTTTAACTTTTATACTTTTGAATTTAAAATTAATTATTTTACCTATTTTAGTAATTAGACAATACTTTTTAGACACCATAGCAAACACCTTTTTTTTTTTACCTTCTTCCTGACTTTGCCGTGTTCGGCGGCTGTTCCATACCAAGTTAACACGTAAAAGTATTTTGTAACTTGGGTCAATATTTTTGGAGAAGGCTTTACCTAATTACAACTCTTCCACACCTAACTCAAACACTGCATGATTAATTCCTAAAGGGGGGAAAAAACGGAGGTAATCTGTCTAAATGAAATGAAGGAAAAGGACAAGCTTTTAATGAAATTCCTTCCCATATTTAGCACACAACACACTAGTACGGAGGCAACCTACTAGCAAAAACAAGGCTTAAACATGTGAATTTAATTCTAGCTTGCCAAACATCACTATTATTTTCTCTTGCTGATGCGGCAAGATTAATTTTTTTACGTGAAATGAAACATTTTATAATTAGAAACCAAACCCATTCATCATTAAACGAATACTAGGTATCTCATATAGACGTGCACCGCTCACTCTCAAAGCCCAAGCAAGCTTGAATGGGTTAATATCACACAAAGGATCAAATTTCATGAGCATTTGATTGATGGGCCATTTGGCTAGGGCACAAATTCAGAACAGAAGGAACTCAAACTAGAGAGGGAAAGTGGAATGAGTTATTAGAATATCTGGACTTATTTATAATTCCCAGTAAAAAAAAAAAAAAAAAAAAAAAAAAAAAAAAAAAAAAGAAGAAGAAAGAAAAAGTAAGTTTTGAATTTATATCGCCCTCCATTTTTCGCTATTTGCTTCAGACACTTCCTGCGCACATGTGGATGTTGTTATATCTGGTTTGTTTGTAACTAACTTCATTCAAATCCATTAGGACCTTTGCACTTTCAGATGTCAAGATTTGAGCATCCACAAACAGTTGCTATTTTGAGGCAACACTGTTCTGCCTCTTTTGGTGAGCTATCCAATTTTCTATTTTTAAATCCCAAAACATTGCTACTCATATACCAAAATGAACCGTGTATATGATTTAATTTAACCAATCCCGGGTTATCAAAAATCATCATTATTTCCTTAGCTGATGGTACAAGACTAATTTATCACGGTATGAGGCTTTGTAATATCTAAAGCCAAAGTCACAGTCAATCAAGTGCATGCAAATCTTGATTCATTAGCCTTCACCTTAATGTTTCAGGAACAAACAGAAAAGGGATCACTGCAATAATTTCATCCCCTTTCTAAATACACCCAAAATTACAGAAGAATTAGGCTCAATAACTGGTATATGAGTATACAAATGTAATAACAATACAATCTGATGGAATTCTTGTATCAATATCAAGAATGATGCAAGTTAAATCCTGTGCTAATGGAGGTGAAAATGCAAATATGATCAGAATAGTTGCAAATTAGACTAACCGTAAATATCCAACAAAAGAATGTATCCAACAATATGCCTAACCTCCTTATAGAGAAAGATGGGTTGTTTTGGGCACTATAATTGATTGATTGGAAAAGATTAAAAAGAAAAACTTTGCTTGTTGGAGATATTGTTAAGCACATTTGATTGTATGATATAGCAGTACTCATATCCAATTTAAGGATGTGGGGAACTAACAAACCATCGGAAGATCAAAAAAGTCATGACGAAAAATAAAGAAATCCAACAGTTCAAGTAAAAGAATATGATTCTTAAAAATAAGAAAGAAATCTGATCTGAAATTCTGTATTGAATAAAAGTACATCACTGTGATATCAGCAGGGTCATTGTTTCTACAACACACCTAATAGAAACAAACTCAATTCCCCAATTTAGTGCTTTTAGGGAACTAGCAAACTGACAATAGGAAAACAAAGTAAAATAAAAATGAAAATAAGAAAGACCTTGAAATTGTTCTGAACCATAAAAAAATATTGAAGTGCCTCAGCCATGAGTATTAACAGCTTCCCACAACAAATTTTGGGGAGCAGGGTTGGTTAGGTCCCTGGCTTGCAAAGCAGCCTTCCTTAATGTCCGAATAGTCCACCGATTTGCCTCCCAGAACGACAAACTCCTGTAAGGCAAATTGTGCTTCTTGCAGAGAGCCTGTACCAAAGGCGAAATCTGCCTCAATTGGCACCTCGGCAACCTCGGAAACAAATGGTGCTCAAGCTGGAACTGCAAACCCCCAAAGAACCAATCCATCCAAGTCACGCAACTGATATCCAACGTCCCACTCGTCTGCTTCTCAAACCAATCATTCCCACTTGGCTTACCAAGATACACATTTGCAGCGAAATGGTTCAAACAGAACTGAATATGCTGGATAGAACAAACAGCAAAACTAGCAAGCACAAACATGATCCTTTCGCCGCAATTCGGCAAACAGGAAACAAGGAGAGGGAACCAAGTCCAAAACACAAGGATCCCAATTATGTTCAATGCCCTATCAGGCACACTCCGCTTAGTTGAAAACAACAACAAGAAAGTCTGAACATACAAGTTGATCCTAGCAATGCACATAACAGGATAGAAAGTCCAATGCTGGTAACTAATCAAGAACCTCGCCAAAGAATCAAACTTCAACTCCCTACCATAAAAACGAGAAGTAATCGAATTAAAGAACCTCGAGGAGACTGCAAAAACCGGCATGTGCTGGAGATCAGGGTCATGATCAAGGCTATTGCAGGCAATGTGATGAGCATTGTGAGTCCATTTCCACCACGCAATGCTGATCCCAGTCAAGCAGTTCCCTGCAACGATCTGCGCAAGCTTGTTAAACCCTTTGTTAGTCATAACAACATAGTGGCCGGAATCATGACCCACATAAGCGCTTTGCATCCAAAGCAAACCAAGCATCATACCGGAACCCAAATGGGCCCAAACACTCTGACACCAAAGAACTCCATATATCACAACCAGGAACATCACTGAAACCGATAAGAAAGTAAAAGATGTTACATGGTTCTTCTTATCAAAGAGTCCATGCTTCGAGAACTGAGAAGCAAGGTTCCTGTAGTCTCTTGAAACCTCAGAGACCTTGAAGTCCTTGAGATGGTAGCCAGTGAAGAATTTGTCAAGGTAGGACCATGCAGTTCCTGGATGGTATGCTATAAATGCATCTGTGACATCTTGGCCAGCCAGGGACAAAATGGGAACATCACCACCAGGGTGTTCTTTGGCCCAATCTGTGACATTGTAAACTTTTCCTTGGATTGAGATCCATAGATCCCCTGGCTTGTTGTGGAGACTTAACTCTTCTTGCGTTATGTACTCTTTTTGCTTCTTCTGCTCCTGCTGGCTCTTCTTCTCAATCTCACCCTCCATATCCCAAAACAACAGAAGAAAGAGACGACAATGAGAATGAGATTGTGAACAATGAAAGAAGGGTATATAATATATATGAATCGGTGAAAAGAAGAGAAAAAAGGATAAATGTGGGGTTTGTTAATGTTGTTTGGTTTCTGATTCTACAATGCAAAACCAAAGGGATCACCTTTTTTTTCTTTGTATTTCTGAACTGGAATGGGGTTGTCGTTGTTCAGAATGACAACCCCATAGAAAGTGATATTTGTAATTTGAATCGTTCGGGGGGTTGAGGAGGGATCTCTAATACCCAATTCAAAGTACCTAATATCTCTGTTCAATATCTTCGGTTTGTTTTGAACTTTATTCTGTTTTATTGTTATTGTTATTGGTATTGGCTGTTATACGGTTTGAAATTGAAACGTTTAGAGTGTATTTGGAAAGCATTTAAGTGAGAAAAAAAATTATTTTTTTAAGAAATGAATTTTAGTTCTATTTCAGATTTAAATTCATGATTTGAAATAATTAACTGCATGAATAAAATTTTGTCTGTTTTTAATTGTTTTGTCTTTGTGATTTCTTTATTTGTCTTTATTTATTTATTTATCAAGAATAATTTTGACATTTTAATTTTTAGTAATAATGGAATTGCAAATTAGACTTTTTTTTAGTTTGATTTAATAATTTGAACACTAATGCAAGAATTAAAATTCTCTTGAGAATTTTTTTGTGAGAATTTTATTCTCAAAGGGTTACAAATACATTCTTAATGTTTTTACCATAGATGTTATGTATCATTCTAGCTCATAATGAAAACAGTTTAGATCATTCAGTTTTTTTTTTTTTTATTGAAATATTAATGGTGTTATTATTATTTTATTCAGTTTTGGAGAACTGCATTAAATTTTGTTAATTAATTAATGCATTTTATTTATCTATTTGTTCCAAGATCAGAAAAGAGAAGTGTAGCAAAATCACAAGGTGAGTTCTATGGTGTTTTTTACCATGGTGTTTAAATTGCCTAACTTACTTTTAAAAATAAAAAATAAAATGTTTAAAGCAAAAAATAAAATATTTAAAATTTACTACATATTATCTATTTGCCTTTTCTAATAAGTTAGGCACAATCTCAAAGGCACCATAGCATTCACCAAATCACAATGCTAAGCTAAGAGAGGGTATTTCATCACCACTAGGAGTGGCAAACGAAAAAGTTCTGTCTCGTTCCGCCAAAGGTTCGCTATTTGACAGGTTGGCTCATTCCGTTCCATCTAGTGAGACGGTTCTTAATTCTTTTTCAGTCTTGTTTAACGGCAGGCTAGCAGGTTGGCAGGCCAAACCCGACAAATTTTTTTATAAACCATTAAATATTAAATAATATATAATTTCACAACCATTTTAATAAAGTTATAATTTCTAAAGACATAAAAAACTTATAATTTTTAAATTCACAAACATTAAAGTCTTTACAATTAGAAATATGTAATAAATATAATCATAAATAAAATTTTTTGAAACAAAATAATAAAATCAATATTATCCAAAGCAAAACAAACATTGTCCAAAACATATAATTAAACATCTTCAAGTTTATAACCAATCAAACATAAAATATAATCCAAAATATAACTTAGAACATCTTTAATTATCATCTTCATCCTCTTGTAGATCAATAATATATAGAAATTTGTCAAAATATGCTTAGCCCATCGGAGAAGCCCGCCCCATCTCGCTGAAGCCCACCAAAGCCCATGGATTAGGCAATGCGGGTTAGGTGAACTTTTTAAATTTGATAGTTTTAAATCTCCAGCCCAACCCGCCTTTTTTGGCAGGTTACACGGACCAACCCAACAGATTTTAACCCATTTGCCACTCCTAATCACCGCTAGAGAGGTGTGTCTGCAAGGCTAGGAATAGAACATACGCTTATTGTTCTTAGGCTTAGTTTGATAAAGTTTACCTTGTAAAAGTAGCTTAGAAAAATTAATTTTAAAAAATAATTTTTTTAAATAATAGTATTTATATTCGTTAAATCAAATTAAAAATAATTTTTAATAAATACAAGTAACAATAATTACGTTTGGTAAAATAGTTTTTAAAATTAAAAAATACTGTAATAGATATAAATATAAGAGTTAAATTTGGTATTAATTAAAGTATGGGATTATATTAGACTTGTGAATTTTTTAAATACAAGCTAACTTTAAAAAATTTCATTAGGTGCTTTCAAAAGCACCTAAATTTTTAAAAACTGTAAATATAAGCACTTTTTAATTTACTAATGAGCGGATATTTTATACGCTTTTTGGTAGTGTTTTCATATAGTTCTTAGCATGTTTTATTCACTTTTTATTATATTTTTATTAGTTTTTATGCAAAAAATACATTTCTGGACTTTACTATGAGTTTGTGTATTTTTCTGTAATTTCAGGTATTTTCTGGCTGAAATTGAGGGACCTGAACAAAAACCTGATTCAGAGGCTGAGAAAGGACGGCAGATGTTGTTGGATTCTGACCCTCCTGCACTCGAAGTGGATTTTTTTGAGCTACAGAAGCCTAATTGGCACGTTCTCAAATGCGTTGGAAAGTAGACATCTTGGACTTTCCAGCAATGTATAATAGTCCATACTTTACCCGAGATATGATGACCCAAACTGGCGTTAAATGCCAGCCAGAGACCCTTTTCTGGCGTAAAACGCCAGAACTGGCACCAAAACTGGAGTTAAACGCCCAAACTGGCACCCAAGCTAGCGTTTAACTCCAAGAATGGCCTATGCACGTGAAAGCTTCAAAGCTCAGTCTAAACACTCACCAAGTGGACCCCGGAAGTGGATTTCTGCACTATCTGTACTTAGTTACTCATTTTCTATAAACCTAGGTTACTAGTTTAGTATAAAAACTACTTTTAGAGATTCATTTTGTAACTTATGACATTTTACATCTCTTATTGTATCTTCTACGGCATGAGTCTCTAAACTCCATGGGTGGGGATGAGGAGCTCTGTTGTGTTTCAATGGATTAATACAATTACTACTGTTTTCTATTCAATCACGCTTGCTTCTGTTCTAAGATACTCATTCACACTTTAATATGAAGAATGTGATGATCCGTGACACTTATTATCATTCTTAATTTTATGAACGCGTGCCTGACACCCACTTCCGTTCTATTTGAGCTCAACATATTTATTGGGCGACAGCTTGAGTGCGTATCTCTTGGGTTTCCGATCCACATTTTTGAATTGCATCTCTTGATAATAGATCATTCAAACCCGTGAGATCAGAACCTTCGTGGTAGAGGCTAGAACCAATTGGCAGCATTCCTGAGATCTAGAAAGTCTAAACCTTGTCTGTGGTATTCCGAGTAGGATCTGGGAAGGGATGACCGTGACGAGCTTCAAACTCACGAATGTTGGGCGTAGTGACAGTGTGAAAAAGGATAGAGAGATCCTATTCCGACACAAGTGAGAACCGACAGATGATTAGCCGTGCGGAACCCGTACCTGGACCATTTTCACTGAGAGGACGGAAGGTAGCCATTGACAACAGTGATCCACCAACATACAGCTTGCCATAGAAAGAGCCATGCGTGTTTAGAGAAGAAGATAGTAGGAAAGCAGAGATTCAGATGACAGAGCATCTCCGGAACCTTAACCTGTTCCTCATTACTGAACCACAAGTATCATTCAATTTATGCTCTTTTACTTTTTATAAACAAAACCCTTTTTATTATTAATTTCCTGACTAAGAGTACAAGATAACCATAGCTTGCTTCAAGCCGACAATCTCCGTGAGATCGACCCTTACTCACGTAAGGTATTACTTGGACGACCCAATGCACTTGCTGGTTAATTGTCCAGAGTTGCAAAAGTGTGATTGCAATTTCATGCACCAAATTTTTGGTGCCGTTGCCAGGGATTGTTCGAGTTTGGACAACTGACGGTTCATCTTGTTGCTTTGATTAGGTAATTTTCTTCTTGTTTCAACCTTTATTTTCTTTTAAAAAAATATTCAAAAATCTTTGAAAAAAATTTTGGGTTTCTTGTTTGTGTCTTGTGTCAAATTTTAAGTTTGATGTCAATTGCATGTTTTAATTTTTCTAAAATTTTCGAAAATATATGCATTGTGTTCTTTCTTGATCTTCAAGTTGTTCTTGTTTATTTTCCTTGTTTGATCTTTAGTTTTTCTTGTTCGGTGTCTTTCCTTGTTTTTCTTATCCATTTTCGAATTATTAGTATCCAAAGTATAAAGTTTTTTAAGTTTGGTGTTTTTTGTGTCCTTATTTCCTTAAAAATTTTTAAAATTTGTTCTTGGTGTTCATCTTGACATTCAAAGTTCTCTTGTTTGTTTTCTTTGTTTTGATCTAAAAATTTTAAGTTTGGTGTCATTTTAGTATTTTTCTCTTTCCTCATTAAATTAAAACAAATATCTTTTCCTTTCTTTACTCATCAGTCTCGAATTCCTTAGGTTGACTTAGTCAAAATTTTTAAAAATTTGGTAGTCTCTTGTTAATCAAGTCAAAATTTCAGTTTTAAAAGTTTACCTTTTTAAATCTTTTTCAAAACAAATTCTTCTTCAATTTTCTTTTTATATTTTTTGAAAATCCTTTATAAACTTTTTTTCAAAATCTTGTTCTTTTTTTATATAATTTTCGAATTACTTGTCTTAGTTTATTATTTTGATTGAAAAATTTTAAATTTGGTGCTTTCTTGTTAAGAAAGTTTCAATCTTTAAAATTTTAAAATCATATCTTTTTCAAAATCTTTTCTTTTATTTAGTTTCTTACAAGTATCTTTAATTTTAAGATATATCTTTTTCAAAACTTCCTAATCACTCTCTCTCTTCATTTTTCGAAAATCCACACCTATAATTCTTCAAATCTTATTTAATTAATTATTTTAGTTTTTAATTTTCTTTTATTTATTTTTCTAATTTATATTCAATTTTTCATTTATTTTATTTTATTTTATTTTCTTTTAATTTCGTTTTTTTTTTAAAAAGATATATATAAATAAATATTTTTATTTGTAATCCACATCATCTCCCTTTCTCCATCATGGACCTAAGTGAAAATGAATAGTCCAGATAGACTCTGGGGTCATACGCTAACCCCACTACTGCTTCATATAGGAGTAGTATCTGTATACCTCTCATCAGAGCCAGCAATTTTAAGCTAAACCCTCAGCTCATTAACATGGTGTAGTAAAATTGCCAGTATTCCAGTCTTTCACAAGAAGAACCTACTGAGTTTCTGGCATAGTTCTTACAAATTGCTAACACAGTGCGTGATAAGGAAGTAGATCATGATGTCTACAGATTATTGCTATTTCCATTTGCTGTAAAAGATCAAGCTAAGAGGTGGTTAAACAATCAACCCAAAGCTAGCATAAGAACATGGAAACAGTTGTCAGACAAATTCATGAATCAATATTTCCCTCCAAAAAGGATGACACAACTAAGGCTGGACATCTAAGGCTTTAAACAAGAGGATAATAAATCTCTTTATAATGCCTGGAAGAGGTACAGAGAGATGCTAAGGAAATGTCCCTTTGAAATATTTTCAGAATGGGTGCAGTTAGACATCTTCTACTACGGGCTTACAGAAAAGGCCCAGATATCTCTAGACCACTCAGCTAGTGGATCTATACACATGAGAAAAATAGTTGAAGAGGCTCAAGAGCTCATTGATATAGTTGCTAGAAATTAGCATATGTACTTAAGTAGTGAATCCTCCAGGAAAGAAGAGGCTAAAGCAGTATCCACTGAACCTAGTCCTCCAAAACAAATTACTAAACTCAATCAGCAATTTCTTTTTCTAACAAAACAGTTAGCGGAATTCAAGGAGATGCTACAAGATACCAAAAATGCTAACAATAATATGGAAGCACAATTGGATCAGACAAGATAGTAGTTATCTAAATAGATAACAGAAGAATGCCAAGCAAATCATCTAAGGAGTGGAAAGACATTGAATGTCTCAACTCAAAGTAGCAGAAAGCCAAGAAAGGAACAACTGAAAGAGGATGATCAATTCACTGCCCAAAATCCCTCTGAGGATAGTAAGAGCCCAGAGAGGAATGATTCTGGCGTTCAAACGCCAGAAAAGGATCAGAAGTTGGCGTTAAACGCCAATACTGCAGTCAATTATGGCGTTCAAACGCCAGAAAAGGGTGGCAACCTGGCATTAAACGCCCATACAGCACCCAATTCTAGCATTCAAACGCCAATGAGGGCTCAGACACCTGCAAGTGCTGATAACAACCCCTTAAGCAGGCTTCTCTAACCACTTTTGTAGGAAATAAACCTGTAGCAACTAAGGCTGAAGAATATAAAGCCAAGATGCCTTATCCTCAGAAACCCCGTCAAGCGGAACAGGATAAACAATTTGCCTGCTTTGCAGACTATCTCAGAACTCTTGAAATAAAGATTCCGTTTGCAGAGGCACTTGAGCAAATACCCTCTTATGCTAAGTTCATGAAGGAGATCTTAAGTCATAAGAAGGATTGGAGGGAGACTGAAAAAGTTTTTCTCACTGAAGAATGTAGTGCAGTCATATTAAAGAGCTTACCAGAGAAGCTTAAAGATCCTGGAAGCTTTATGATACCATGCACATTAGAGGAAGCTTGTACCAAGATAGCTTTATGTGATCTTGGGGCAAGTATCAACCTGATACCTGCATCCACTATTAGAAAGCTTGGTTTGACTGAAGAAGTCAAACCAACCCGAATATGTCTCCAACTTGCTGATGGCTCCATTAAATTTCCATCAGGAGTAATTGAGGACATGATTGTCAAGGTTGGGCCATTTGCCTTTCCCACTGACTTTGTAGTGCTGGAAATAGAGGAGCACAAGAGTGCAACCCTCATTCTGGGAAGACCTTTCCTAGCAACTGGACGAACTCTCATTGACGTCCTAAAAGGGGAAGTAACCCTGAGAGTCAATGAGGATGAGTTTAAGTTGAATGCTGTCAAAGCTATGCAGAAAAATAATATCACCCAAAGTAAATGGTGATAGCAATGCATATGTACTGTACTCAAATCAGGATGCATGAATATGTGGAAAACATGGTTAATGGACAATTAGATTTTGTATTGTGATTACATGGATTGTCTTAAGCTAGGTGGGAAGTTTAGGTTAATTAAGGATTCAGATTTTAGTCCACTTGACCAAATACAATCCTACCTTTACCTTAACCCCATTACAACCCTCAAAAGACCTCTTGATTTGTGAATTTGTGCATTAAATTTATGTTGATTGGTAGAAGAAGAGCAAGTCTTAGAAAGCAAGATTAGTAGAGAACTAAGAGAGTCGAACCTTAAACACTTGAGCGATTAGAGTGTATACATTTCCAGTGAGGGTTCAATGCTCGATTCCTTGTTGCCGGCTTTCATGAGCTATTTTCTTCTGCAAGTCTACTTGTACTTTATTTTGTGATTTGAATTAGTGAAATCCAGTTCATATTTGTTCTTGAAGGATTTGTTTACTTTTAACCAAGTAGATAGAAACATCTTAGCATATAGTTGCATTCATATACATAGGTTGCATTGCATTGCATTGCATGAGTCTTACTTTCCCCCATTCACTCTTTTAGCTTCTCTTGAGCTTAGCATGAGGACATACTAATGTTTAAGTGTTGGGAGATTGATAAACCACTATTTTATGATTTATATTATGCTCAATTGAGTGGTTTCTATCAAGTCTTTGCTTACTTATTCATATAAATTGTATGGTTTTACAAATTCTTCCTTATTCCTTAATATATGTGAAAATATGTTTCCTAGACCATAAAATTATTAATTTTAATTATCCTTTATTACAATTCGATGCTGTGATCTGTGTGTTGAGTATTTTTAGCCTTTATAAGGCAGGAATGGCTTAGAAAATAGAAAGGAAACATGCAAAAGTGGAAGGAACGCGCAAAAATGAAGTTTTGACAGAAATGGCAGTGATGCGCATGCATGGACGATGCGGACGCGTGACTCGCGCAGAACCCAAGCGACACGCACGCATAGACGACGTGAACGCATGTCTAGAGCAAAACACAAGCGATGCGTACGTGTGACAAGGAAAACTTCCAAATGACACGCATGCGTGACCCACGCGCACGCGTGATGGATGCCACATGCAAAAAATTGCAGAAAAAGTCCCCGACGATTTCTGGGCTATTTTTGGCCCAGTTTTCGCCCCAGAAAACACAGATTAGAGGCTATAAAGTGGAGGAATTCATTCATTCATGATACAACATTCATTATTCACAATTTTAGCTTTAGATGTAGTTTTCTAGAGAGAGAGGCTCTCTCCTCTCTCTCTTAGGTCTTAGGATTTAGGATTAGGATTCCTCTTAAAGGTTAGATTTACTTCTTCTTCATTCCAGGTTCAATGTTCCTTTACTTTGGTTTCTCTTCTATTTTTATTTATTCTATTACTTTGATTTATGAATTCTCATGTTAGATTTGATTCTATATTTAATATAATTTGAGGTATTTAAAATTTATGACTTTTTTCTTCCATTCATGATATAAATAATTTGGATATTCCCCTTTTGGCTTTGGTTGAGTAAGTGGTGACACTTGAGTTATCAAACTCAGCTGTTGATTGAAAATTGAAGTTTGCTGGTTGATTTGGATCCCTCTAAAGCTAGTCTTTCCATAGGAGTTGACTAGGACTTGAGGAATCAAGTTGATTAGTGATGACAGGTCATCATATACCCATTTTTCAAGCTAATTTCACTTGTTTTGTTAGCATTTATGCACTTTCTTGCATCCTAAGTAAGTGATTTGGAGTGAAAATGCATAACTTCTTTAAATCAAGCAACCACCATGAATTTAATGTTAATCATTGAGGTTTGAGCTAATTTTAATTGCATTTTAATTGATTTATAAGCCTCTTGAATTTAGTGATACTTTGAGTGGTTGTTTGGTTTATTATAGGTGAAGAAAAGAAAAGAAAATGAAAAGCGTGGCCTAAAAAGTGTGACACAAGAAAAGGAAAGCGTGGCCAAAGAGGAGAGAAGCGTGCCGCATCACAATGGGGAAGCAACATTGCCCTCCACAAGGGCAGAATGCCCTCTAGGAGGGCAGCATTAGGTGACCAAGCAAGCATAGGCAACTCTGCCCTGCCCACTCCAAGGGCAGAGCACAAAATGGTGCCTTGGAGCCAAGAGAAGCAAACTCTGCCCTGCCCTTGTGGAGAGCAGAATCGGGCATCTCAAGGAAAGAAATCAAGAAAAAAAAAAGGTCACCTATGCATGCCACAAGGTTCGAACAAAGAACCATGAGGAAGCCAAGCCTTGAGACCCACTACCGTGCCAAGAAGCCAAAAAAATAAAATAGCGTGTTTGCACTCTCCCAGGATCGAACCCGAGACGTGAAGGAAGGACCCTGCCCTGCCCTTGGCGCGGGCAGGGCAGCAATTGAACTAGGCGCACCAATTTTGAAATCTGGCGCACCAGCGTTCCTTCCCTGGCGCACCAACCCGTTCCTGCCCTGCCCTTGGCGCGGGCAGGGCAGCGTTTAACGTCCCACGCACCAAACACTCTTCCTGGCGCACCAAATTTCCTTCTGGCAGCACCATCCGCACGCACGCCTCACATCCTGGCGCATCAGCTCTCCCGCCCTGCCCTTGGCGCGGGCAGGGCAGCCTCTGGCGCACCAACCTCGCACCAGACGCGCACCAACTCGCACCAAAACGCACCATGGCCGCACCAATTGCTAGCACCAAGCATCAATTTTCTGCCCTGCCCTCCACAAGGGCAGGGCAGCCTCCTGGGAGTGAATCTTTTTGGGCCAAAATTCAAATTAAAATTTCTTTTGAACTCATTTCTTCACCAATTCAAAAGCCCATCCAAATCCCATTATCCAAGAATAGAAAGTGTATAAATAGGACTTAGTTTGATGTAATTAGGACTTTTAGCTACCTTTACTTTGAGCTTTGAATTTTTACTCTTATTTTTGAGAGCTTTTGAATTTCCTTTGTCTTTGAGCTTTCTTGAGAGACTTGTCCGAGAACTAAGAGGATCAAGGGAGAATTGAATGATCTCCTTCCTCATTTCCCTTGGGCAATTCTACTCTTCTGTTTTCTGAGTTGTGGGTGTGTGAAATTGGGGAAATTCTGTCCCAATTCCCATTCAAGCTCTTGGCATTTTGTTTTCTGCATAATTGAATTCCAAATCTGTTCTTCTACTGCTTCATCTTTAATTTTCTGCCAATTGCTTAGATAATTCAGATCTGGGAAGGAAATTGGGTTTTAGGCTTGTTACCTAAGCCCTTGGGATCCTGAGATCACTACTCATTTTGGGTTCTTCTGTGAACCTCTGCTACATTTTATTTCAATTCTGTTTGAATGCTTATTGCTTCTGATTTACTTTTTGCTCAACCATTTACTGCAATTTACTTCTTCTTTGTTTAGATCCTGCAATCCCATTCCTCAATCCCCTTTTATATTCAAGCCATTTATCTTTCTTGCCATTTAAGTTACTGCAATTTAAGTTTCTTGCACTTTAAGTTTCAGTCATTTACTTTCTTGCTCTTTAAGATTCTGCACATTTACAATTCTGTTCTTCAATTTACTGCACTTTTCCCTTCCCCCTTTACATTTAATGTCATTTACTTTCTGTTAAACACAAATCACTCAACTAAAACTTGATTCGCTTGACTAAATCACCCACTAAACTAAAATTGCTCAATCCTTCAATCCCTGTGGGATCGACCTCACTCATGTGAGTTATTATTACTTGATGCGACCCGGTACACTTGCCGGTGAGTTTTGTGTTGGATCGTTTTCCACACATCAAGTTTTTGGCGCCGTTGCCGGGGATTGAAATAGATTGACAATGATTAAGTGAAGTGGAGATCTAGATTAAGCATTTTTCTTTTCTGTTGTTCTAATTCTCGCTAACACACTAACTGTTTGAATTTTTGCTTAAACTAACTAAACCTTCATTCTAGCTATAGATTGAAGTTGCATTAGCTTTCTGGGTTTGTGTGTTTATTGCTGTGTGTTTGTATGTCAGGTATAGGGAGATCCCCTCCTATCATCTCTGAAATTGATCCAAGGACTCTTCGGAGAATAAGAAGAGCTGAAAGAGGGAAGTACATTGTTGGAGAAGAAGAAGAATCTGAGGAGGAATTCCAAGACATGGAAGGAGATACCAATCAACCAGGAGGAGAAGGAACCAACAATAATCAACAACAGAGAAGAGTTTTGGCTTCATACACATTTACAAATGCCAAGCATTGTGGGAGTAGCATTCTTCCTCCCAATGTCAATGCAAACAACTTTGAACTCAAGCCACAACTCATAACTCTGGTTCAAAACAATTGTTCTTTTGGAGGAGGGCCTTTGGAGGATCCAAACCAACATTTGTCTACTTTCCTGAGAATTTGTGACACAGTGAAAACAAATGGTGTGCCCCCTGATAGCTACAAGTTGCTACTCTTCCCATTCTCTCTCAGGGATAAAGCAACTCAATGGCTAGAGACTTTTCCAAAAGAAAGCATCAACACTTGGGATGACTTAGTGAGCAAGTTTCTTGCCAAATTCTACCCCCCTCAAAGAGTCCTAAGGTTGAAGACAGAGGTTCAAACATTCACTCAAATGGAGGCCGAGAACTTATATGAAGCATGGGAGAGATATAAGGCTCTATTGAGGAAGTGTCCACCAGAGATGTTCACTGAGTGGGATAAGTTGCAAAACTTCTATGAGGGACTCACTCTTAAAGCTCAAGAAGCTCTTGATCACTCTGCCGGAGGTTCTCTACAACTCATGAAGACCACAGAGGAAGCTCAAAACCTCATTGAGATGGTGGCCAACAACCAATATTTCTTTGCTCATCAAAGACAACGCCAACCATCACAGAGAAGAGGAGTCATGGAGTTGGAAGGAGTTGATTCAATCTTAGCTCAGAACAAGATGATGCAGCAGCAGATTCAACAACAATTTGAACAAATGGCTAAGAGAATTGATGGTTTGCAAGTGGCAGCAGTGAGCACCACAAGCCAACCTCCAACCACTTGGATGCAAAGTGAAGAAACTCAAGAAGAGCAACAACAAGAGCAAGTCCAATACATGCACAACCAAAATCCTGGAACAAATGAAGTTTATGGTGATACCTACAATCCATCTTGGAAGAACCATCCCAACCTCAGATGGGGAGATAACCATGCTCAAAACCAACAACCATGGCAAAGAAACACAGGCCAAAACAATTGGAAAAACACAAACCACAACCCCCAGCCAAACACTAACCAAAACTCATACAGAAAACCACAAAACAACTACCCAAATTCTAACCAATACCCACCCAATAACCACCCAACTAACCAAAACACTTATCTTCATCCATCAACACCCCAAAATCAAACCATCTCCCAAGACTCACAGAGAATCACCAATCTAGAGCTACTCATGGAGAAACTAATAAAGAACCAAGAATTAACAACCAAGAATCAAGAAGCCTCCATGAAGAACCTAGAGAGGCAGATTGGACAAATCTCCAAGAAGATCTCTGTTGAGAAGCCATCAAGTTCACTACCTAGTGATACCATTCCCAACCCAAAAGAAGAATGCAAGGTGGTGCAACTAAGAAGTGGAAGGATGTTAACAGATGGTAGCCTAGGAGCAACAAAGAAGCTTATGGAGAATGACACTGAGCCAACAAAGAATGATGAAACCATCAACCAAGACAAGATAAGCAAGAATGCTCCAGAAAAGCTCACAGAGGAAGACAATAAACCACAGAATTTGAAAAAAGGAAAGAAGATCTTGGATGAACCAATTCCAAAGCAGCATCAAGTGGTGAAGAGCTCAACACCACCATTACCTTATCCACAAAGATTTCACAAGGAAACAAAGGACCAGCACTTCCACAAATTTCTTGAGACTTTCAAGAAGTTGGAAATCAATATACCTTTGGCAGAGGCTTTGGAGCAAATGCCCCTGTATGCTAAGTTTCTAAAAGAGCTCATCAACAAGAAAAGGGATTGGAATGAGAAGGAAACTGTGATGCTCAGTGAAGAATGCAGTGCCCTCATTAAAAAGGGACTCCCTCCAAAGCTTGAGGACCCTGGAGGTTTCTTCTTACCATGCACTATTGGGAACCTGCTCATTAACAAAGGGATGTGCGATCTAGGAGCAAGCATAAATCTAATCCTATATTCTCTAGTGAAAAAGCTTGGCATAGAAGAGGTAAAATCAACAGAGATGACTTTGGAATTGGTGGATCAATCAATAGTCTATCCTAAGGGGCTGATTGAGAACCTCTTAGTTAAGGTTGGCAAGTTCATCTATCCTGCAGACTTTGTGATCTTGGATTCTTCAGAAAATGGAAATGACTCCATAATACTTGGTCGACCATTTTTGGCCACTGCTAGAGCCATTGTGGACATAGAGCAAGGAGAGTTAACCCTTAGGATGCATGAGGAGAGCATCATTCTGAAAGTCTTCCCAGAATCACAAAGGGATGAAGAAACAAGCAAAATGAGTGATGATCTCCTTCCAAAGCAATCAACTGAAAAGAAAGTGGAACAGATAAACAAACAGAGGCAAGAAGAAAAGGGGATTCACAAGGAAGCAGGGGTGATCAGCAAGAAGGAAGGCATCACAACTCAAGTAACTGTCAAGAAAGGAAGATCAACAAGCAAGAAAAAGGTGAAGAGCAAGAAAAAGGCTCACAAAGGGTGGAAGAACAAGAAAATCCCAACTGAAGGATTCTCTAAGGGTGATAAGGTGCAATTAATATACCAACAGCAGGGAGCAGAAGATTATTACACTGTCAACCAAATTCTTTCTCTTGAGCATATGGAAATTGAGCATCAAAGCACACAGAGAAAGCTAACAGTGAGAGGTGACAAATTGAGACATCACCAATATCAACCACCTTAAAGGGAGGTCAATGTCAAGCTAATGACAATAAAAGAGCGCTTCATGGGAGGCAACCCATGGTTTAGGATTTCTGTCTTCTCCTTTATTTAATAAGCTATGATTCTCCTAAATATGGTTTTGAATTTTCATGCCTGGTAAATGCATATGTCATTTTGAAGCACATGGCAAACTTCTAAGTTTGGTGTACCTTAAGGTACACCCAAATTCATTGTTCAAAGAAGAATATTGTCTTTTAGAACATATGCATAAGTCTTTTGATAAAACATATGACCAAACACTAAGTTTGGTGTCCGCATATGCAACAAGGTTCAGAGGATCATTTTCCAAGCATGGACTCAAAACCATACAGATAAGGGATCATACATCAATTTGTTTTAAAAATGCATCAATTGTGAAAACGGTTTGCATTGTTAAGCCGCCCCCTTAATAAAAGACAAGTTTGGTGTTCACCAACTTTTAACATTTTATTTAAGGACACAATTGAGCACAAAAAAATTTTAATAACTATTAAACAAACCAAAACAATCTATTTTATTATTGCAAATAAGTTTGCCACGGTTATATTATATTCTTATCTTGCTGTTTTGATTTATGTAGGAGAAAAAGGGTAAGACAAACACAAGGAGGGGCCACGGCTAGGAGGAGCTATGTGAAGGAGGTCACATGTGCCTAGAAGAACGTGCTCATGGGGAACAAAATTTGCATGCATGCAACATTGGACACCGAAGTGCATGCAGCCAATGGGAGGAGAATCCTCGTCAAGCCTTAACCATGCATGCAAGCCGTCCATCTCATGCATTCTTTGAATGAACAAACCAATCTCAGCCCTTCATGAACACTCACGATCCCCTCCTCATTCATTCATTGTGGTTTTGCTGAAAAGTTTGGAAACATGGCCTATAAATAGCCGTTGCATCAACACGGCACCCCCATTCCTATTCAAGCTACTCTCATATGAAACCACACCCTATTCCATTTCCAAAGCCAACATATTTCGTCCTTACCTCACACATCAAAACCGAACCAAAGTTCACCCCAAACACAACACATATTTCTTCTACTCTTACTTCCTCTTTCTTTTCACTTTAATTTTCAATGGCCTCCTCAAGCTCAAAAAGAAGGCCAGGAAAAGAACCTATGGTGACCGAACCTCCACAGTTTGATGCACGCAAGTTTAGATCCCAATTCCATGAAGGGAGATATCATAGGTTCATGGTGGCAAAGAATGTTATCTATGAAAAAGGCCTTGATTTGAAGGAAGGAGAATACCCCATTATGAGGCAGATTACTAGAGAAAGAAGGTGGGAACTCTTGTGTGCTCCTCTGACTGACATCAGTGCAGTAATGATTAGGGAGTTCTATGCAAATGCTGCCAAAGAAAACAAAAATAGTGCTCCTTACACAAGCTATGTCAGAGGGGTTGAAGTGAGTTTTAGCCCAGCTGCCATCACAAGAGCTCTCAAGTTGAGAACTATAACCTATCCAGAACTTAGTTATGAGGATAGATTGCAACGGGAGAATAATCCTGATGAGATCCTGCAAGGGATATGCATGGAAAATACAGATTGGGAAAGAGATTTAAAGGGGGTTCCAAGTCACATAAGGAGGATAAATCTTACTCCTGTGGCTAAAGGATGGTTTGAAATAGTGAGGAGATCTATCCTTCCTACTGGAAATGCCTCTTGGGTCACAATCAAACGAGCACTATTGACACACTGCATCTTGCATGGAGGTGAGATCAATGTTGCACAACTCATAGCCGACAGTATTCAAGAAATGGCCGATAGCACAAGCAAGTCAAAAGGTCTTGGACATCCAAGCACCATCCTACGGCTATGTAACAGAGCTAATGTAATCTTTGAAGATGAGGACACAACAAAGGTGAAAGTAGGAAAAGGAATTACTAAGAAGAGCATGGAGGGAATTAATGAAGAAGAAGATCAAGAAGGGGTAGTAGCTCCTAGACAAAGGAGAGCACAAAGAGAGGAAGGACGAAATCAAGCTTATGAGGCCATTGATATGAGCCAATTGCAAAGATCAATTGATGAATTATCTCAGCAGCTCATGCAGGCTCAACAAGGTCAAAACCAACTTATGCAGGCCGAACAAGGCCAAAATCAAGAGGGCCAAGAGAAATATCTAGAGCCCCACCCTGCATTCATGGAGCAATTCTTGAAAGAAAAAGAAGAACGAGAAGCTTGGCAGCATCAAATGGAGGAGAAACAAGAGAGATGGCAACAACAAATGATGACTCAGCAGCAAGAATTTCAAGCACAGATCCTTGAAGGGCAAAAAGAGCAATACAAAGAATTCAAGGAATCATATGATAAGCTGTATTTTAGTCAAGCTAAAGCAGAGGAGTATAGTCACAACCTGTATCAATGGAAGAATGTTCATCATACCTTGGGAGAAGTTAGACACGTACAAAGAATGGAGTATGATGAAAACATGCAAGCAAGGTTGGAGTACTTGACCCACAATTTGCCAACACTCAATCCTGAGATCAAGCCATTTGAGCAATGCCCTGAATTCTTAGCCAAGCAACAAGCAAAGTCTCATCAATACACTGAGTCAACCTTTAACACATTGGAGACCTTTGGGCTCAAAGGACTCATAGATTCTGTTTGGGCTAGAAGATGTCCTAGTGAAGAGATCCGAGACTACTCCAAGACAGGGAAAAGAAAGAAGAAGAAGGGAGAATCAAGCAGCAGCCATGACCATTAGAAGGTGGCAAAGTTCTTTCATACTTCCTCTTTCATGTCTCTAATAAGGAGATGCATGTCTGAAACATGATATGCCTCCATCATCTGTTTCTTTTACTTTATGCATTTTCTGTTCTTTGCTTTTCATTTTAGTTAGTCAATAATTAGCTAGAAAAATGATAAGTATGCATAATGCTTGTATCCATCACTTGGCTTTAAATATTGCTTTGTTTCCCATATGCCTAAATAAAAGAGTTTGGTTTGAATTGAAAAGTAAAATATCCAATGTTGCATAAGCATGAATGGAAGTTGGTGGTGGCATATGTGTTTGATTAAATGCATAACTCATGAAATAAGTGTTGCATAATATCATTCTCATTCAATTGTGAGTTAGCTTGCTGTCATAAAAACTCATATCAAGAATGAAATACCCTTGGTAACAAAAACAGAAAGAAAAGGAAGAAAGAGAAAAAAAGCCAAAGTGGCAAGAAAAACAAAGAATAAAGGTTGGACACCAATGGCTTGAACCTTAGGACAAATGTCTGTGGTGTTCTTGTACTGAGATCTGCTTGGATGAGTAAATTCTAAGGGGTATTTTGAAACCCGGTCACTTAGATCAACTGATTTGGGATGGCCAATTAAAAATCCACAATAAAGAGCAACTCAGATACAAAGCACTTAGTGATCCAAAGAGATGCTGGGCATCAATGATCCTAGGAAGAATTAGTGAGCTAAGTGTCTGTGGTGGAAAGATGTTGAGCAAAAGAAAAGAAAATAAAGCCAAAGGCTATGCCGCAGCATTTGACACCCAACCTCTAAAAGAACAATAAGCTTGTTAAAGCATTATAAGCCAAGAAGAGTTACCAAGGGAGTAATCAAAAGAAGAGTCTTATAACAGCAAGTTTAGCAAACCTTTGATGCAAAATGTGTATTATGCAGCAGCAACAATAGATGAGTTGTCATTGTCTGCATAAATGCCCCATAGATCAAGTTCTGCTATCTGCATAATAAGGATATGCATTCTTTTCTTATTCATTTCATTTACTCTTAGTTTTGATGCTTGCTTGGGGACAAGCAAGGTTTAAGTTTGGTGTTGTGATGACAGGTCATCATATACCCATTTTTCAAGCTAATTTCACTTGTTTTGTTAGCATTTATGCACTTTCTTGCATCCTAAGTAAGTGATTTGGAGTGAAAATGCATAACTTCTTTAAATCAAGCAACCACCATGAATTTAATGTTAATCATTGAGGTTTGAGCTAATTTTAATTGCATTTTAATTGATTTATAAGCCTCTTGAATTTAGTGATACTTTGAGTGGTTGTTTGGTTTATTATAGGTGAAGAAAAGAAAAGAAAATGAAAAGCGTGGCCTAAGAAGCGTGACACAAGAAAAGGAAAGCGTGGCCAAAGAGGAGAGAAGCGTGCCGCATCACAATGGGGAAGCAACATTGCCCTCCACAAGGGCAGAATGCCCTCTAGGAGGGCAGCATTAGGTGACCAAGCAAGCATAGGCAACTCTGCCCTGCCCACTCCAAGGGCAGAGCACAAAATGGTGCCTTGGAGCCAAGAGAAGCAAACTCTGCCCTGCCCTTGTGGAGAGCAGAATCGGGCATCTCAAGGAAAGAAATCAAGAAAAAAAAAGGTCACCCATGCATGCCACAAGGTTCGAACAAAGAACCATGAGGAAGCCAAGCCTTGAGACCCACTACCGTGCCAAGAAGCCAAAAAAATAAAATAGCGTGTTTGCACTCTCCCAGGATCGAACCCGAGACGTGAAGGAAGGACCCTGCCCTGCCCTTGGCGCGGGCAGGGCAGCAATTGAACTAGGCACACCAATTTTGAAATCTGGCGCACCAGCGTTCCTTCCCTGGCGCACCAACCCGTTCCTGCCCTGCCCTTGGCGCGGGCAGGGCAGCGTTTAACGTCCCACGCACCAAACACTCTTCCTGGCGCACCAAATTTCCTTCTGGCAGCACCATCCGCACGCACGCCTCACATCCTGGCGCATCAGCTTTCCCGCCCTGCCCTTGGCGCGGGCAGGGCAGCCTCTGGCGCACCAACCTCGCACCAGACGCGCACCAACTCGCACCAAAACGCACCATGGCCGCACCAATTGCTAGCACCAAGCATCAATTTTCTGCCCTGCCCTCCACAAGGGCAGGGCAGCCTCCTGGGAGTGAATCTTTTTGGGCCAAAATTCAAATTAAAATTTCTTTTGAACTCATTTCTTCACCAATTCAAAAGCCCATCCAAATCCCATTATCCAAGAATAGAAAGTGTATAAATAGGACTTAGTTTGATGTAATTAGGACTTTTAGCTACCTTTACTTTGAGCTTTGAATTTTTACTCTTATTTTTGAGAGCTTTTGAATTTCCTTTGTCTTTGAGCTTTCTTGAGAGACTTGTCCGAGAACTAAGAGGATCAAGGGAGAATTGAATGATCTCCTTCCTCATTTCCCTTGGGCAATTCTACTCTTCTGTTTTCTGAGTTGTGGGTGTGTGAAATTGGGGAAATTCTGTCCCAATTCCCATTCAAGCTCTTGGCATTTTGTTTTCTGCATAATTGAATTCCAAATCTGTTCTTCTACTGCTTCATCTTTAATTTTCTGCCAATTGCTTAGATAATTCAGATCTGGGAAGGAAATTGGGTTTTAGGCTCTGTTACCTAAGCCCTTGGGATCCTGAGATCACTACTCATTTTGGGTTCTTCTGTGAACCTGGTGGACGAAATTGTGATCACTTGTTATGTATTTATAAAGGATGTATACTCTGAGGGCATTGTTTATTTTCTTCACAATCTCGTTCAACTAACCAGCAAGTGTACTGGGTCGTCCAAGTAATAACCTTACGTGAGTAAGGGTCGAATCCACAGAGATTGTTGGTATGAAGCAAGCTATGGTCACCTTGCAAATCTCAGTTAGGCAGATTAAAATAGTTTATGGGTTTTCGAATAATTAATAATAAAAAGAAGAAATAATAAAAGGGATAGAACACTTATGCAGATTCATTGGTAGAGGTATCTTTTAAGTATATACAGCTGCTGCATGGCTCAAGCACGCCTGCTCTCCTACTGCTTCTACTCAATTCTTCTTACTCCTTTCCATGGCAAGCTTTGTATAGGGGTTCACCATCAACTGTGGCTACTTTCATTCCTCACGGGGAAATAACCTGTGCGGCTGTCACTCGCACAGCTAACCAGTCTGGAGGCATCACCCATGGCTGATGGCTACATCCCATCCTCGCAGTGAAAACTATGCAAACGCACTCTGTCACAGTACGGCTAATCACCGGTTGGTTCCCGCTCCTACTGGAATAGAATCCCTCTTTTGCGTCTGTCACCAACGCCCAGCAGGTTAAAGTTTGAAGCACGTCACGGTCACTCATGATCGGAATCCTACTCGGAACACCACAGACAAGGTTGGACTTTCCGGACTCCCAGGATCCTACTCGGAACACCACAGACAAGGTTGGACTTTCCGGATCCAGATGAATGCCGCCAACTATCTAACTTATACCACGAAGATTCTGTTGGGGAATCTAAGAGATACGCATTCAAGCTCTGTTGCATGTAGAACGGACATGGTTGTCAATCACGCGCATTCATAAGTGAGAATGATAATGAGGGTAATCTGACTCATCACATTCATCATGTTCTTGGGTACGAATGAATATCTTGGAATAAGAATAAGAGAGATTTGAATAAAAGAAGATAGAATTTCATTAATACTTGAGGTACAGCAGAGCTCCACACCCTTAATCTATGGTGTGCAGAAACTCCACCGTTGAAAATACATAAGCAAAGGGTTCAGGCATGGCCGAATGGCCAGCCCTCTCCATGATCAAGTGACCGAATAATGAAAGACTTAAAGTGGTCAAAAGATGGTCAAAAGATGTCTAATACAATAGATAAATGTCCTATATATACTAGACTAGCTGCTAGGGTTTACATGAGTAAGTAATTGATGCATAAATCCACTTCCGGGGCCCACTTGGTGTGTGCTTGGGCTGAGCTTGATGAATTCACGTGCTAAGGCATATCTTGGCGTTGAACTCTGAGTTATGACGTGTTTTGGGCGTTTAACTCCAGACAGAAGCGTGTACTTGGCGTTTAACGCCAAGTTACGTCGTCATTCTTCGAATAAAGTATGGACTATTATATATTGCTGGAAAGCCCTGGATGTCTACTTTCCAACGCCGTTGAGAGCGCGCCAATTGGAGTTCTGTAGCTCCAGAAAATCCATTTCGAGTGCAGGGAGGTCAGATTCCAACAGCATCAGCAGTCCTTTTGTCAGCCTTCTTCAGAGTTTTGCTCAAATCCCTCAATTTCAGTTAGAATTTACCTGAAATCACAGAAAAACACACAAACTCATAGTAAAGTCCAGAAATGTGAATTTAACATCAAAACTAGTGAAAACATCCCTAAAAGTAGCTTAAACTTACTAAAAACTATATGAAAACAATGCCAAAAAGCGTATAAATTATCCGCTCATCAGAACCTCTGCTACATTTTATTTCAATTCTGTTTGAATGCTTATTGCTTCTGATTTACTTTCTGCTCAACCATTTACTGCAATTTACTTCTTCTTTGTTTAGATCCTGCAATCCCATTCCTCAATCCCCTTTTATATTCAAGCCATTTATCTTTCTTGCCATTTAAGTTACTGCAATTTAAGTTTCTTGCACTTTAAGTTTCAGTCATTTACTTTCTTGCTCTTTAAGATTCTGCACATTTACAATTCTGTTCTTCAATTTACTGCACTTTTCCCTTCCCCCTTTACATTTAATGTCATTTACTTTCTGTTAAACACAAATCACTCAACTAAAACTTGATTCGCTTGACTAAATCACCCACTAAACTAAAATTGCTCAATCCTTCAATCCCTGTGGGATCGACCTCACTCATGTGAGTTATTATTACTTGATGCGACCCGGTACACTTGCCGGTGAGTTTTGTGTTGGATCGTTTTCCACACATCAATTAGTCCACTTGACTTTCCTTTATTTAGTAAGGTATAACTAAGTGGGAGCAATAAACAATTCTCATCACACCTGATAAGGATAACTAGGATGGGATTTCCAGTTCTCATACCTTGCCAAGAGTTTTCTTAATTATTAATTTATTTTTCTTGCCATTTAATTTACTTGTTCTTTAATTCAAAAACCCCCCAAAAAATACACTTTTTTTCTCATAACCAATAATAAATCATACCTCCCTGTAATTCCTTGAGAGATGACCCGAAGTTTAAATACTTCAGTTATAAATTTTATTGGGTTTTGTTACTTGTGACAACCAAAACTTTTGTACAAAAGAATTCTCTGTTGGTTTAGAAACTATACTTACAACGTGATTATTTCTATGAAATTATTTACTAGCAAAAGTCCGTTCGTCAATCCTCAGGACCAAGAGAAAACAGCATTCACATGTCCATCTGGAGTATATACCTACAGAAGGATGCCATTTGGTCTATACAATGCACCTGCAACCTTTCAGAGATGCATTCTCTCTATCTTCTCTGATATGGTAGAAAAATTTCTGGAAGTCTTCATGGATGACTTCTCAGTATTTGGAGACTCATTCAGCTCCTGTCTTGACCATCTAGCACTTGTTCTAAAAAGGTGCCAAGAGACTAACCTGGTTTTAAACTGGGAGAAACGTCACTTTATGGTGACTGAAGAAATTGTCCTTGGGCATAGAATTTTGAACAAGGGAATAGAGGTGAATCAAGCTAAGGTAGAGGTAATTGAAAATTACCACCACCTGCCAATGTTAAGGCAATCAAAAGCTTTCTGGGGCATGCAGGATTCTATAGGAGGTTTATAAAGGATTTTTCAAAAATTGCAAAATCCCTGAGCAATCTGCTAGCCTCTAATATACCATTTGTCTTTGACACAGAGTGTCTGCAGGCCTTTGAGACTCTAAAAGCTAAGCTGGTCACAACACCAGTCATTTCTGCACCAGACTGGACATTGCCATTCGAACTAATGTGTGATGCCAATGACCATGCCATTGGTGCAGTATTGGGACAGAGGCACGACAAGCTTCTGCATGTCATTTATTATGCTAGCCGTGTTTTAAATAAAACATAGAAGGATTACACAACCACAAAAAAGGAGTTACTTGCAGTGGTTTATGCCATTGACAAGTTTAGATCTTATTTAGTAGGATCAAAAGTGATTGTGTACACTGACCATGCTACTCTAAAATATCTCCTCACAAAGCAGGATTTAAAACCTAGACACATAAGATGGGTGTTCCTTCTACAAGAGTTTGATATAAAAATAAGAGACAGAAAAGGGACAGAAAACCAAGTAGCTTATCACCTGTCCCAGATAGAACCAGTAGCTTGAGCGTCCCTCCCTCCTACTGAGATGTCTGAGACCTTTCCAGATGAGCAATTCTTTGCCATTAAGGAAGTGTCGTGGTTTGCAGACATTGCAAACTATAAAGCTGTGAGATTCATACCCAAAGACAGTAGGCAGCAAACAAAAAAATTAGTTTCTGATGCAAAGTACTACTTATGGGATGAACCATATCTCTTTAAGAGATTTACAGACGGAATAATCAATAGATGTGTACCTAAAGAAGAGGCACAGAAGATCTTATGGCATTTCCATGGATCACAATATAGAGGACATTTCGGAGGTGAGTGAACAGCCACAAGGGTCCTCCAATGTGGCTTCTACTGGCCCACTCTCTATAGAGACTCCCGAGAGTTTGTACATAACTGTGACAGTTGCTAGAGAGTTGGTAATCTGCCTCACAGTTATGCCATGCCTCAGCAAGGGATCTTAGAGATTGAGTTGTTTGATGTTTGGGGTATTGATTTCATGGGGCCTTTCCCACCATCATATTCAAACACTTATATTCTAGTGGCAGTAGACTATGTATCTAAATGGGTAGAGGCAATTGCAACACTCACTAATGATACTAAGACAGTGATAAAGTTCCTCCAGAAGCATATCTTCAGCAGGTTCAGTGTCCCTAGGATACTGATCAGTGATAGAGGCACTCATTTCTGCAATAAACAGCTTGACTTTGCTCTGGTCTGATATGGAATTAACCACAAAGTGACAACTCCATATCATCCATAGACAAATGGACAGGCTGAAGTCTCAAATAGAGAACTAAAATGAATCCTGAAACAAACTGTAAGTACCCGTAGAAGGGATTGGGCCAGAAGTCTGGATGATGCTCTGTGGGCATACAGAACCGCATTCAAGACTCCTATAGGGACCTCTCCATACCAGCTTGTGTATGAAAAAGCCTGTCATCTGCCAGTGGAATTGGAACACAAGGCCTACTGGGCAACCAGGTTTCTAAACTTTGATGCTAAGGTAGCTGGAGAGAAAAGATTACTCTAGTTGAATGAGTTAGAGGAGTTCAGACTCAATGCTTTCGAAAATGCTAAAATTTACAAGGAGAAAGCAAAAAGGTGGCATGACAGAAAGCTGTCATCTAGAGTCTTTGAGCCAGGATGGAAGGTTCTGCTGTTTAACTCTAGGCTCAGATTGTTCCTTGGGAAATTGAAATCCCAGTGGAAGGGACCATATGTGATTACAAGTGTGTCACCATATGGATATGTAGAGCTTCGGGATATTGATTGTGACAAAAAGTTCATTGTTAATGGACAGAGAGTCAAGTATTATCTTGAACGCCATGATGAGCAGGATTGCTCAAGACTGAGACTAGATTAAAGCTCAGTAAAGTCCAGCTAAAGACAGTAAAGAAGTGCTTACTAGGAGGCAACCCAGCCAGATATTAGATGTTTATAGCAATTATATGAGTTTATTTAATTTTGCTATTTATGTTTGATAATACATTTTAGTAAATAAGTCAGAGAAATGAAGGTTCAGAATACAAAGCGGAAGAATCACAAAGAAACAGAGCTCACTGGCGTTAAAACGCCAGTAAAGAGGCATTTTGGGCGTTAAACGCCAGGATGGCTATCATTCTGGGTGTTTAACGCCAGTAAAGGTAGCATTCTGGGTGTTTAATGCCAAAAACAGCAGCATCCTGGGCGTTTAGAAAAATACCCAGTAATAAAGGATTTCTAGCGTTTAACGCCAGCCAAGGTACCTGGGTGGGTGTTAAACGCCCAAAATGGCCACCAGATGGGCGTTAAATGCCAGAATGGCTATCATTCTGGGCGTTTAACGCTATAACAGCAAAAGGGAGGGAATTTTGTTTCCAATTCAATTTTTTTTTTCGAATTTTCTTATTTTAATTCATAATTTTCTGCATAAAAATGTTACAAATCTTCATCTTTCAATCTCCATTTCAAAAAAATTAATAATCTTATAAATTCTTTTTAATTCTTTTTCGATTCTTTTTCAAAACGTTTTTTTTAAAACTCATTTATCTTTCTAATTTCTTTCCAAATCTTTTTCATTCATCCATATTATCTTTTCTTAGATGCATTAACAAAAATTCTAATTTAACCTCTGCATATCTTTTTCAAGACTTTTAAATTTTTAAAATATTATATTTTTCATATCATATTTATATTTTCTCAATCATATCTTTCTATCTTATCTTTTTATAAAAATTCGAAACCCATTCCCCCATTTTAAATACATATTCGGCCACCCCCTTGACCCACCATTCGAATCCTTCTCTCTTTCTATTCCTCTTCTTTTTTTTTCTTTTTCTTGAGGAAAAGCAAACCTCTAAGTTTGGTGTGATTTTCCGTGATCACTGAGCTAAACCAGACTGAGATCATGGCCCCTAAAGGAAAACAAACCACTTCAAGAGGCAAGAAAGAAGATAATCCAAAACTACCTTGGATACATGAGAGGTTCTCCACCAAAAAACATGCAGACCATTACTTCAAAATTGTGTGAAGAAGATCAGTGATCTCAGAAGTTAAGTTCAATCTGAAAGAAGACGAATACCTGGAGATCTAAGAGCAGATTCAAAACAGGAGCTGGGAAATCCTGGCTAATCCTGAGATACATGTTGGAAGAAACATGATCCATAAATTCTATGCAAATCTGTGGATGACATATAAGCAAAGAATGGAGGGAACTACCTTCCACACTTTTCGGACTATGGTTAGAGGAAAGGTTATTTATTTCCACCTTGACAAAGTGAGAGAAATCTCCAAACTTCCTCAACTACAAGATGATCCAGAATCTTTTAATAGGAGAATGGCTAAAGATAAAAAGCTGGATCAAGTTCTAGAGGACATATGCCTCCCTGGAACCAAGTGGATAACCAATTCAAAAGGTGTCCCAAACTAACTGAAGAGAGGAGATCTCAAACCAGTTGCTAGGGGCTGGCTGGATTTCATTGGGCGTTCCATACTTTCCACCAGTAACTGTTCTGAAGTCACTGTCAAATGAGCAGTGATGATTCACTATATTATGCTGGGAAAAGAAGTGGAAGTTCATCAGTTGATTCCTTGTGAAATTTACATATTTGCAAATAAGAAATCCACTGAGGCCAAATTGGCTTACCCAAGCTTGATTAGTTTGTTATGTAGAGATGCGGGGGTACAGATAGGTGTGGATGAGTACATCCCAGTTGAACACCCAATCACCAAAAAGGTAATTGATGGACCTCAAGTTCAACACAACCCCATCAAGAGAAGGGTGCATGAGCTCCTCCTAGAAATTTCTTAATTTGACTATTGGGCCCGCTTAGAAGCATCTGTCACCAAGATGCAAGAAGCTATGGATTAACTCAAAAAAGAGCAGCACAATCAAAACAGCATGCTCTGCAAACTGCTCAAAGAACAGGAGAAACAAGGGTGTGAGATACAGGAGCTAAAGCGCCAGAAGCTGTCCATTGAAGAGCCAGCCATCCCACAGATTGAAGGAATGCCTCTCTCTCAAAATAAAGGTTGTTGAGTCCTAACTCTGTGATAACTTTTGCTATTAGAAATCTATGTTAAGAGTTAAATGAAAATTAGTATTAGAGTCGTTTATTTTTTTTATTCCATACGTATTAGTAGCATTTAAATTCCATTCGTCTGTTGCATGAGTAGTACTTTATTTTAATTTTTTTCCAATTTGGCTATAATTTACTCTTCTAATCATCATTTGTCAGTGCATATTTTCTTTATATACTGAAATTTAAGTAATGTTTGGCTATTGAAAGAATAATGAAAAAGGAAAAATGTTATTGATAATATGAAAAATCATAAAATTGATTCTTAAAGCAAGAAAAAGTACTGAAAAACACAAAGCTTGCGAAAAAAAAGCAAGCAGAAAAAGCCAATAGCTCTTTAAACCAAAAGGCAAGAGCAAAAAGCCAGTAACCCTTTAAGCTAAAAGACAAGGGTAAAAAGGATCCAAGGCTTTGAGCATCAGTGGATAGGAGGGCTCAAAGGAATAAAATCTAGGTCTAAGCGGCTAAATCAAGCTGTCCCTAACCATGTGCTTATGTCATGAAAGTGCTAGTGAAAAGCTTGAGGCTGAGTGGTTAAAGTCGTGATCCAAAGCAAAAAGAGTGCACTTAAAAACTCTGGGCACCTCTAACTGGGGACTCTAGCAAAGCTGAGTCACAATCTGAAAAGGTTCACCCAGTTATGTGTCTGTGGCATTTATGTATCCGGTGGTAATATTGGAAAACAAGATGCTTACGGTCACGGCCAAGACTCTTAAGTAGCTGTGGTCAAGAATCAACATACTAAACTAGGAGAATTAATAACACTATCTGAATTCTGAATTCCTATAGATGCCAATCATTCTGAACTTCAAAGGATAAAGTGAGATGCCAAAACTATTCAGAAGCAAAAAGCTATAAGTCCCGCTCATCTAATTTGAATTTGAGCTTCATTAAAGACTCTGAGATTTTATTGTACCATAATCTTCTTTTTATCCTATTTTATTTGTCTAGTTGCTTGGGGACAAGCAATAGTTTAAGTTTGGTGTTGTGATGAGCGGATATTTTATACACTTTTTGGTAGTGTTTTCATATAGTTCTTAGCATGTTTTATTCACTTTTTATTATATTTTTATTAGTTTTTATGCAAAAATCACATTTATAGACTTTACTATGAGTTTGTGTGTTTTTTTTTGTAATTTCAGGTATTTTCTAGCTGAAATTGACGGATCTGAGCAAAAATCTGATTCAGAGGCTGAGAAAGGACTGCAGATGCTGTTGGATTCTGACCCTCCTGTACTCAAAGTGGATTTTCTGGAGCTACAAAAGCCCAATTGGCACACTCTTAATTACGTTAGAAATTAGACATCTTGGGCTTTCTATAAATGTATAATAGTTCACACTTTGCCCGAGATATGATGGCCCAAACTGGCGTTAAACGCCAGCCAGAGGCCTTTTTCTGGCGTAAAATGCAAGAACTGGAACCAAAACTGGAGTTAAACGCCCAAACTGGCACCCAAGCTGGAGTTTAACTCCAAGAATGGCCTATGCATGTGAAAGCTTCAAAGCTCAGCCTAAGCACTCACCAAGTTGACCCCGGAAGTGGATTTCTGCACTATCTGCACTTAGTTACTCATTTTCTGTAAACCTAGGTTACTAGTTTAGTATAAAAACTACTTTTAGAGATCCATTTTGTAACTTATGACATTTTACATCTCTTATTGTATCTTCTACGGCATGAGTATCTAAACTCCATAAGTGGGGGTAAGGAGCTCTGCTGTGTTTTAATGGATTAATGCAATTACTACTGTTTTCTATTTAATCACGCTTGCTTCTATTCTAAGATACTCATTCGCACTTTAATATGAAGAATGTGATGATCCGTGACACTCATTATCATTCTTAATTTAATGAACGCGTGCCTGACACCCACTTCCGTTCTATTTGAGCTCAACGTAGTCATTGGGCGACAGCTTGAGTGCATATCTCTTGGGTTTCCGATCCACGAGTTTGAAATGCATCTCTTGACAACAGATCATTCAAACCCGTGAGATCAGAACCTTCATGGTAGAGGCTAGAAGCAATTGGCAGTATTTCTGAGATCCGAAAAGTCTAAACCTTGTCTGTGGTATTCCGAGTAGGATTTGGGAAGGGATGACTGTGACGAGCTTCAAACTCATGAATGTTTGGTGCAGTGACAGTGTGCAAAAGGTTAGAGAGATCCTATTCTGACACAAGTGAGAACCGACAGATGATTAGCAGTGCAAAACCCGTACCTGGACCATTTTCACTGAGAGGACGGATGGTAGCCATTGACAACGGTGATCCACCAACATACATGATGTGTGGAAAACGATCCAACACAAAACTCACCGGCAAGTGTACCGGGTCGCATCAAGTAATAATAACTCACATGAGTGAGGTCGATCCCACAGGGATTGAAGGATTGAGCAATTTTAGTTTAGTGGTTGATTTAGTCAAGCGAATCAAGTTTTGGTTGAGTGGGTTGTATTTAACAGAAGACAAATTGCTTGAAATGTAAAGGGAGAGGGGAAATTGCAGTAAATTAAAGAACAGGAAAGTAAAATAGACTGAATCTTAAAGAACAAGAAATTAAATGACTGAAACTTAAAGTGCAAGAAATGTAAATTGCAGTAACTTAAATGACAAGAAATGTAAATTGCTTGAATGTAAAAGGGGTTTGAGGACTGGGATTGCAGAATCTAAACAAAGAGAAAGTAAATTGCAACAATTGATTGAGCAGAAATTGAATCAGAAGCAATAAGCATTCAAACAGAAAGAAAATAAAATGCAGCAACGGTTCACAGAAGAACCAAAAGTAAATTGTGGTCTCAGGTCTCAAGAGACTAGGGAGCAGAGCCTAGATCTCTATTTGCCTTCCTAGATCCAAGTTCACAAAGCAATTGACAGAAAATTAAAGAAGAAGCAGTAGAAGAACAGAAATCAAATTCAATTATGCAGAAAAGGATTTAAAGAGATTTTAGATGGGAATTGAGACATAATTTCCTCAATTTCACACACCCAAAACTCAGAAACAGAAGAGTAGAATTGCCCGAGTCAAAATGAGGAAGGAGATCAGTCAATTCTCCCTTAATCCTCTGAGTGCTCGGTCAAGTCTCTCAAGAACAATTACAAGAAATTCAAAGCTCCCAGAAAGTGCAAATTCAAAGGCTAAGCCAAAAGTAAGTCAAAAGGTAAAAGTAAAGGTTCCAATTACATCAAACTAATTCCTATTTATACACTTTCTATTCTTGGATTTTGGGATTTGGATGGGCTTTTGAATTGGTGAAGAAATGAGTTCAAATGGATTTTTAATTTGAATTTTTGGCCCAAAATGTTGCTCCAGGAGGCTGCCCTGCCCTTGTGGAGGGCAGGGCAGAAAATTGGTGCATGGTGCGGACGATTGGTGCGGCGTGGTGCAGCCTTGGTGCGTGAGATGCTGCCCTGCCCGCGCCAAGGGCAGGGCAGGAAAAGTTGGTGCGCCAGAATCAGGAGTTGGTGCGCCAGAATCAAACATTGGTGCGCCAGAATTGAGCTTGGTGCATAGGATGCTGCCCTGCCCTCGCGGAGGGCAGGGCAGAAAATTTTGGTGCTGCCAGGATTGAGCTTGGTGCGCCAGATGCTGCCAGGAACGTGCCATGGTGCGCCAGATGCTGCCAGGAACGTGCCATGGTGCGCCAGATTTGTGTGTGGTGCGCCAGATTTGTGCACCAACCCAAATGCTGCCCTGCCCTCGCGGAGGGCAGGGCAGTGTTTCCACTTTGCTGTCCCGTGTTCGAAACACGGCTGTGGCACACTTTCAATTAATTTCCTTGGTTTCTTGGCACGACAATCAACCTTAGGTCCTAGCTTCCTCATGGTTCCTTGTTCGAATCTTGTGGCATGCATGGGTGACATTTTTCCTTTGAATTCTTTCCTTGGTGAGCCCAATACTGCCCTTGTGGAGGGCAGGGCAAGGTTCTCTTCCTCTTGGTCCCAAGGCACATTTTGTGCTCTGCCCTTGTAGTGGGCAGGGCAGAGTTGCCTTCTCTTCTTGGTTCTCTTGTGTTGCCCTCCTAGAGGGCAGTCTGCCCTTGTGGAGGGCAATGTTTGCCTCCCCCTTGCATGCGGCACGCTTCCTATTACTTTGGCCATGCTTTCCTTTCCTTGGCTACACTTCTTAGGCCACGCTTTTCCTTTTCTTTTCTTTTCTTCACCTATAATAAACCAAAACAACCACTCCAAGTATCACTAAATTCAAGAGGCTTATAAATCAATTAAAATTAGCTCAAACCTTATGGATTAACATTAATTTCATGGTGGTTGCTTGATTTAGAGAAGTTATGCATTTTCACTCCAAATCACTTACTTAGGATGCAAGAAAGTGCATAAATGCTAACAAAACAAGTGAAATTAGCTTGAAAAATGGGTATATGATGACTTGTCATCAATACAGCTTGCCATAGAAGGAGCGATGCGTGTTTAGAGAAGAAGACAGTAGGAAAGCAGAGATTCAGACGACAGAGCATCTCTGGAACCTCAACCTGTTCCTCATTACTGAACCACAAGTATCATTCAATTTATGCTCTTTTACTTTTTATAAACAAAACCCTTTTTATTATTAATTTCCTGACTAAGAGTACAGGATAACCATAGCTTGCTTCAAGCTGACAATCTCAGTGGGATCGACCCTTACTCACGTTAGGTATTACTTGGACAACCCAGTGCACTTGCTGGTTAGTTGTGCGGAGTTGCAAAAGTTTGATTGCTATTTCGTGCACCATTTACCAAACACAAAATGACTTACTATGCTCTATCTGAGTGTGTATTACAAAAAGATGAGTCATGGAATGTGATTTTTACTGTTTTGGCCTTTAGAAAATCGGAGGCACTAATTTCTTTTTTCTTCGTATGGTGGTGTCCATAAATTATGCGGTCCGATTTACATTGTTTTACTTATTTTTAGAAAAATCACAAATCAGATAATTCAATTTATATTTTTTGTAAATAAAAAAGTTTTACATTAAAATCGGATCCTCTTATTTATAACTTATTTTCCTTTTTCAAACAAATTGAACTGTTCGATTTGATTAATACCAATTTAAAAAAATAACGCCATATAAAAAATACCCAAATTTCTAATAACAACGTATTGCACACGTATTGAATCAATATAAAAATATTAGCTTAGGAACATATAGGGAAACTTTCGAATGGAGAATTATGATTTTGGTGTGTATGTGGGACCATGTTTTTTTAATAATATTTTGCTCAATTTATGTTTGACCCTCGATGCAGGTGTCGATGAAGCTTATATCAAAAGATCTCAATTTGAAGAGTAGATACAATTCCTTTAAGAAGTGAATTTGACCAGGAACTTATTACTTAATGTCGAAGTTGCCTTGCCACACCAAAATTTGCATGTGACATCAATGAATCCATATTTCTTGGTATTTATTTGCTCTAATTGGGTAGATTTCATTGACTTTTCTTGCATTTATCTATTGAAATAGCATAGTTTCATGATTTCTTCCTAATTGTGCTTGAAAGTAAAAATATTCTTTTTAAATCTTATAATTGCTAAATTTCATTCACTTTAATCCCATTCGATGCCTTGATGTATTTGTTGAGTAATTTTAGATTTCCAAGGCAAAGGATTGGATTAAAGAAGTGAAGAAAAACCATGCAAGATGAAGAATTCATGAAGAAATAAGGAGTTAGTGGAACTCATAGCCATGCGTACGCGTGACATCCTACGTACGTGTGACACTTGGCACATGAGCTCATTAATTGCAATACGTAGATGGCGATTTCAGGACTTTCCAAGCCCAATCCAACTAATTTCTGAAATATTTCAAGCCAAATTGAAGAAGGATGAAGGGGAAAGCACTTAAGGTAACTTAGAAACATGTTTTAGGTTTATTTTTCTAGAGAGAGAAGCTCCCTCTTCTCTCTAGAATTCAGGTTTTCTTAGTTTAATTTCTCTTTAATTTTAGTATTTGATTCTTGTTTAAGTATAGTTTCATTTATATTTTCAAGTTCTCTTGCCTTGATCTTCTTAGTTTCTTTTGTTATTTTCTCAATTTTTCCACTTTTAGTTTATGAACACTTGTCAATTTTGGTTTCATTAACGAAATTTTGATGTTTTATATTTCTTTAATCATTTGATTCGGTTAGATGTAATTGTTTGAATTTTTATTTCTTACTTGTAATTGGTTGTTGAATTCAAGGAAAAGAATGCTATCTAAATCCATTACTTTTGTTTGTTGTGCTGTTTTGGTGCTGTATCTTAGGCCATTACTTGCTCCCTGCTGCTGTTGCTTATTTGGTTTGGCTTAATTGCTTATGTTGTTGCTCAATCAATGTTGGCTTAGTTGTTTAATTCATATGAATTCATATATGGTTTTTGTGTTTTTAATTATAATGCATTCATATAGAATTTGAATTGATTGATTGAAATTGGAAAATAGGCTAATTTACTACTGAAATGTTGCCATATTTTTTCTAACCTTATTTTATCAAGTGACATTGTGTTATTTGGTGCAGCAAGACTCTATTTGACAGATTTCTATGTCAATAGAATCTTGTTTGCTAAACAGTTTCCGAAAATTCCTCAAGAACTTCTTTGCAAATTTTGGTCATGCTTCTAACATTCTTTCCTTGTTTGTAATGATAATTTACTTCTATGCATTGAATTGTTCAAGTGAATTTTTAAATTGACCATAAACTTAAAATTCTTTTGAGAATTAGAGCCTCTTTTGCATAAACTCACAAGATTGAAGGGTTTTAATCTACGTGGCTGATTTGATCCATTTTATTCATGCCTAACTTACATTAAATCACATAGATCACGAGGTTTTCAATTCTTGATTCAACTTGTGACTTTCATGCTTCATTATAATTTGGTGTTAGAATTTTCCTTGATTACCATGTTCATTAATGTTTTAACTTTATCAATGCCAAATTATTTTAACTTATGGCAATTGCTTGTAATTAATATTTATTTGATTATGTGCTCTACACATACATTTGCATTACTTGTTTTGGCATCTCAAATTGTTGAGAAGTGAGCATGAACTTGTTTATTTTGGAATTTGTTGAAATTTTCAAAATTAAAAGAACATTTTTCCTATGCCCATAACTTTTGACTTTCTTTTCCTTTTCAACTAACTTATTCTTTTTCTTCACATAACTTTTGACTTTTCTTTTCTTTTTCAACTAACTTTTTCTTTTTCTTCACATAACTTCTGACTTTCCTTTTCCTTTTCAACTAACATTATTTTTTGACTATTTTCTTTTTCTTCGTGCATAGCAACAACGCGTCTTTATTCTCTTTATCTTTGATAAACAAGCAAGTTAGCTATCTTGGATTACTTGGATTGATTGAAAGTTGCTTCTGTTTACTTTTAACCTGAATCTCATGCATGCTTCCATTCAAATTTATATTATCTATTCACTTTATATATATGCTATTTTGTGACTCAGTTCTCTACTTCTTAACAACACCATCATTCTTACAGCCTCTCTATCGTCTGATCCACTGGTTATCTGATGACATAGTCCGTTCGGAGTGTTGCTTCATACGATGCTATGAGCACTCGAGGAGGATCATTCTTTCTGGCGGCACTGAAATTCCACCTGAGCCGGACACTCCATCCGATCATTCTGAGGAGGAGGCCCAGCGTGATGAGCCAGAGGAGGCACAAGACGGTGGAGGTGATGACTCCTTCCACTCCGCCTGATCTTGAGCACCGAGGATGGTGCTACATTTTAAGTGTAGGAAGGTCGTCCACGTCAGCAGTGTATTTTGGGTGAAAAATTCCATTTCTAAAAACTTGTGGTTTAGTTTTTTATTATTATGCTTTTTAGTTGCATTAAACATATTTTACCCTTTTGAGAACCTTTTTACTTAGTTTATTACTTTTTACTTAGTTTATTGCACCTTTTAATTTTGGTTATACTTAACCTAGTATTATATTGTAGTGATGCATGTTTTTAGATTTTTTTTGCCTTTTGATTGTGATTTGGATGATGTGATGATTGCGCTAAGTTGATTTTCTATACACTTGCTATTTTGGTTTGATTGAAATTAGGATTTAAACTTAGGATTTTTGACCTTTTCCATTTAATCATATTATATATACATATATAGAATAAATGCTAGTCAATTTAATTAAATATCCAAAAAACTTACTTTTTATATAGGGCATTGAAATTTGAATGGAATTGAGTTGAAATTTTCATTGAAACTTTCATGATTTATACATTGTGGAATATGGTTTTTGAGTTAAAGAACATGCAACTTGTGAGTTTTTGAGCCTTATTGTGTGGTTACATAATTTAACCACTTATCTCATTCTTGTGTGTTTTTTCTCTATGAGTGCAATCTTTAGTTTATTTAATTCTATATATCCATTATTTAATGTACATTCATGCATTTATGTGATTGAGGCCATCACTTTATTATAGCTCACTTAACCCAAATGGCCTACCATTTCATTTACCTTTGTTTACCACTTTGAGCCTATTAATTTCTCTTTTGTTCTTGATTGAGAACACCACTAACTATAAGCTAAAAAACAATGAGTACACCTTATTTGAATCTTTGAATAGCTTAAGTTAATGAGAGTGTGTAATGTTTAAGTGTGAGGAATGCCGAAAAATATGGGTAAATAAAAATGTATGTTCAAACTTTTGTTGAAATTTTTTTTTGGGAAATTTGAGTACACACTCATGTAATATTATAGAAACCATATGCATTGATGAGTTGGTATATATATTATGTTCTTGAAAAAAAAAGAGAAGAGAAATAATAAAAGGGGGCAAAATTACCCCAATGTGAAATTCAATAATAATCAATGCATATGTGATGGAATTGAATTTGATACATGAGTGTATTTATATGTAAAAGTGAGGTAGCTAAACTTGATATTAGAATTGTATGGGTTGTGTATGTGTTAATTGAGAACTTAGGTTAATTAAAGATTCAAATATATATATCCTTACTGGTGCGTGAAATTGTGAACAATACTTTTCACAACTCTCATAATCCCCGGTAATGGCTCCAAAAACGTGGTAGCTCAATACCATGGCATTACACAACTTCGCACAACTAACCAGCAAGTGCACTGGGTCGTCCAAGTAATAAACCTTACGCGAGTAAGGGTCGATCCCACGGAGATTGTTAGTATTGAAGCAAGCTATGGTCATCTTGTAAATCTTAGTCAGGCAAACTCAAATGGTAATGGTGATGAACGAAAATAACACAAAGGTAAAGATAGAGATACTTATGTAATTCATTGGTAGGAACTTCAGATAAACGCATGAAGATGCCTTCCCTTCCGTCTCTCTGCTTTCCTACTGTCTTCATCCAATCCTTCTTACTCCTTTCCATGGCAAGCTTAAGCAAGGGTTTCACCGTTGTCAGTGGCTACCTCCCATCCTCTCAGTGAAAGCGATTGCATATGCTTTGTCACAGCATAGCGGAATTCATCTGTCGGTTCTCAATCAGGCCGGAATAGAATCCAGTGATTCTTTTGCGTCTGTCACTAACGCCCCGCCCTCAGGAGTTTGAAGCACGTCACAGTCATTCAGTCATTGAATCCTACTCAGAATACCACAGACAAGGTTAGACCTTCCGGATTCTCTTGAATGTCGCCATCAGTTCTCGCCTATACCACGAAGACTCTGATCTCACGGAATGGTTGGCTCGTTTGTCAGACGAGCACTCGGTTGTCAGGCGATCAACCATGCATCGTGCAATCAGGAATCCAAGAGATATTCACTAGAGCCTTGATCGCTTGTAGAACAAGAATGGTTGTCAGTCACCTTGTTCATGGGTGAGAATGATGATGAGTGTCACGGATCATCACATTCATCAAGTTGAAGAACAAGTGATATCTTAGAACAAGAACAAGCGGAATTGAATGGAAGAACAATAGTAATTGCATTAATACTCGAGGTACAACAGAGCTCCACACCTTAATCTATGGTGTGTAGAAACTCCACCGTTGAAAATACATAAGCATAAGGTCTAGGCATGGCCGGATGGCCAGCCTCCCAAGGATCTAAGAACTAGATGTCCAAAGATGATCAAAGGATCAAAAATAATCCCCAGATGAAAATACAATAGTAAAAGGTCCTACTTATAAGAAACTAGTAGCCTAAGGTGTACAGAAATGAGTAAATGACATAAAAATCCACTTCCGGGCCCACTTGGTGTGTGCTTGGGCTGAGCAATGAAGCATTTTCGTGTAGAGACTCTTCTTGGAGTTAAACGCCAGCTTTAGTGCCAGTTTGGGCGTTTAACTCCCATTTGGGTGCCAGTTCCAGCGTTTAACGCTGGGATTTCTTGAGGTGACTTTGAACGCCGGTTTGGGCCATCAAATCTTGGGCAAAGTATGGACTATCATATATTGCTGGAAAGCCCAGGATGTCTACTTTCCAATGCCGTTGAGAGCGCGCCAATTGGGATTCTGTAGCTCCAGAAAATCCACTTCGAGTGCAGGGAGGTCAGAATCCAACAGCATCTGCAGTCCTTTTTGGTCTCTGAATCAGATTTTTGCTCAGGTCCCTCAATTTCAGCCAGAAAATACCTGAAATCATAGAAAAACACACAAACTCATAGTAAAGTCCAGAAAAGTGAATTTTAACTAAAAACTAATAAAAATATACTAAAAACTAACTAGATCATACTAAAAACATACTAAATACAATGCCAAAAAGTATACAAATTATCCGCTCATCACAACACCAAACTTAAATTGTTGCTTGTCCCCAAGCAACTGAAAATCAAATAAGATAAAAAGAAGAGAATATGCAATGAATTCCAAAAACATCTATGAAGATCAGTATTAATTAGATGAGCGGGGCTTTTAGCTTTTTGCCTCTGAATAGTTTTGGCATCTCACTCTATCCTTTGAAATTCAGAATGGTTGGCTTCTTTAGGAACTCAGAGTCCAGATAGTGTTAATGATTCTCTTAGTAAAGTATGATGATTCTTGAACATAGCTATTTATTGAGTCTTGGCCGTGGCCCGAAGCATTCTGTCTTCCAGTATTACCACCGGATACATACATGCCACAGACACATAATTGGGTGAACCTTTTCAGATTGTGACTCAGCTTTGCTAGAGTCCCCAATTAGAGGTGTCCAGGGTTCTTAAGCACACTCTTATTTGCCTTGGATCACAACTCTTTATTTCTCTATATATATTTTTTCATTTTTTTTTCTTTTTTTTTTCGATTTTTTTTTGAATAGCTTTTTCTTGCTTCAAGAATCATTTTAATGATTTTTCAGATCCTCAGTAACATGTCTCCTTTTTCATCATTCTTTCAAGAGCCAACATTCATGAACCACAAATTCAAGATACATATGCACTGTTTAAGCATACATTCAGAGAACAAAAATATTGCCACCACATCAAAATAATTAACTGTTATAAAATTCAAAATTCATGCAATTCTTTCTTTTATCAATTAAGCACATTTTTATTTAAGAAAGGTGATGGATTCATAGGACATTCATAACTTTAAGGCATAGACACTAAGACACTAATGATCACAAGACACAAACATGGATAAACATAAGCATAAAATTCGAAAAACAGAAGAACAAATAACAAGGAAATCAAGGAACGGGTCCACCTTAGTGATGGCGGCTCTTCCTTGCTCTTGAAGATCCTATGGAGTGCTTGAGCTCCTCAATATCTCTTCCTTGTCTTTGTTGCTCCTCCCTCATGATTCTTTGATCTTCTCTAATCTCATGAAGGATGATGGAGTGTTCTTGATGCTCCACCCTTAGTTGTCCCATGTTGGAACTCAATTCTCCTAGGGAGGTGTTTAGTTGCTCCCAATAGTTTCGTGGAGGAAAGTGCATCCCTTGAGGAATCTCAGGGATCTCATGATGAGTGGGATCTCTTGTGTGCTCCATCCTTTTCTTAGTGATGGGCTTATCCTCATCAATGGGGGTGTCTCCCTCTATGTCAACTCCAACTGAATAACAGAGGTGACAAATGAGATGAGGAAAGGCCAACCTTGCCAAGGTAGAGGACTTGTCCGCCACCTTATAGAGTTCTTGGGCTATAACCTCATGAACCTCTATTTCTTCTCCAATCATGATGCTATGGATCATGATAGCCCGGTCTATGGTAACTTCGGACCGGTTGCTAGTGGGAATGATTGAGTGTTGTATGAACTCTAACCATCCTCTAGCCACGGGCTTGAGGTCATGCCTTCTCAATTGAACCGGCTTTCCTCTTGAATCTTGCTTCCATTGGGCGCCCTCTTCACATATGACTGTGAGGACTTGGTCCAACCTTTGATCAAAGTTGACCCTTCTTGTGTAAGGATGTTCATCTCCTTGCATCATAGGCAAGTTGAACGCCACCCTCACACTCTCCGGACTAAAATCCAAGTATTTTCCCCGAACCATAGTGAGATAGTTCTTTGGATTCGGGTTCACACTTTGGTCATGGTTCTTGGTGATCCATGCATTGGCATAGAACTCTTGAACCATCAAGATTCCGACTTGTTGAATGGGGTTGGTAAGAACTTCCCAACCTCTTCTTTGAATCTCATGTCGGATCTCCGGATATTCACCCTTCTTGAGTGAAAAAGGGACCTCGGGGATCACCTTCTTCAAGGCCACAACTTCATAGAAGTGGTCTTGATGCACCCTTGAGATGAATCTATCCATCTCCCATGACTCGGAGGTGGAAGGTTTTGCCTTCCCTTTCCTCTTTCTAGAGGTTTCTCCGGCCTTGGATGCCATAATGGTTATGGAAAACGAGAAAGCAACGCTTTTACCACACCAAACTTAAAATGTTTGCTCGTCCTCGAGCAAAAGAAGAAAGAAGAGAGTAGAAGAAGAAGAAATGAGGAAGAGGGAGATGGTGGTGTGTTCGGCCAAAGAGGGGGAGAAGTGGTGTTTAGGTTGTGTGAAAATGAGGGGGGTAATGGTTCGGCCATTATGGGTGGGTTTGGGAGGGAAAGTGGTTTGAATTTGAAGGGTGAGGTTGGTGGGGATTTATGAAGGATGGATGTGAGTGGTGAAGAGAAAGATGGGATTTGATAGGTGAAGGGTTTTTGGGGAAGAGGTGTTTGAGGTGATTGGTGAATGGGGGAAGAAGAGAGAGAGTGGAGGTGGGGTCCTGTGGGGTCCACAGATCCTGTGGTGTCAAGGAAAAGTCATCCCTGCACCAAATGGCATCAAAATTCACATTTTGAGCCAATTCTGGCGTTAAACGCCGGGCTGGTGCCCATTCCTGGCATTTAACGCCAGGTTCTTGCCCTTTCCTGGCGTTTAACGCCAGTCTGGTGCCCCTTTCTGGCGTTAAATGCCCAGAATAGTGCCAGACTGGGCGTTAAACGCCCAACTGCTAGGCTTACTGGCGTTTAAACGCCAGCAGCATCTTCCTCCAGGGTGTGCTATTTTTCTTCCTATTTTTCATTCTGTTTTTGCTTTTTCAGTTAATTTTGTGACTTCTCATGATCATCAACCTACAAAAAAGATAAAATAACAAAAGAAAATAATTAAATATAAAACATTGGGTTGCCTCCCAACAAGCGCTTCTTTATTGTCACTAGCTTGACAGAGGACTCTCATGGAGCCTCAGAAATGCTCAGAACCGTGTTGGAACTTCCCAACACCAAACTTAGAGTTTGAATGTGGGGGTTCAACACCAAACTTAGAGTTTGGTTGTGGCCTCCCAACACCAAACTTAGAGTTTGACTGTGGGGGCTCTGTTTGGCTCTGTTTTGAGAGAAGCTCTTCATGCTTCATCTCCATGATGATAGAGGGATATCCTTGGGCCTTAAACACCAAGGATTCTTTATTCACTTGAATGATCAACTCTCCTCTATCAACATCAATCACAGCCTTTGCTGTGGCTAGGAAGGGTCTGCCAAGGATGATGGATTCATCCATGCACTTCCCAGTCTCTAGGACTATGAAATCAGTAGGGATGTAATGGTCTTCAACTTTAACCAGAACATCCTCTACAAGTCCGTGGGCTTGTTTTCTTGAGTTGTCTGCCATCTTTAGTGAGATCTTTGCAGCTTGCACCTCAAAGATCCCTAGCTTCTCCATTACAGAGAGAGGCATGAGGTTTACACTTGACCCTAAGTCACACAAGGCCTTCTTGAAGGTCATGGTGCCTATGGTACAAGGTATAGAAAACTTCCCAGGATCCTGCCTCTTTTGAGGCAGTTTCTGCCTAGACAAGTCATCCAGTTCTTTGGTGAGCAAAGGGGGTTCATCCTCCCAAGTCTCATTTCCAAATAACTTGTCATTTAGCTTCATGATTGCTCCAAGGTATTTGGCAACTTGCTCTTCAGTGACATACTCATCCTCTTCAGAGGAAGAATACTCATCAGAGCTCATGAATGGCAGAAGTAAGTCCAATGGAATCTCTATGGTCTCAGTTTGAGCCTCAGATTCCCAAGGTTCCTCATTGGGGAACTCATTGGAGGCCAGTGGACGCCCAGTGAGGCCTTCCTCAGTGGCGTTCACTACCTCTTCTCCCTCCCAAAATTCGGCCATGTTGATGGCCTTGCACTCTCCTTTTGGATTTTCTTCTGTATTGCTTGGGAGAGTACTTGGAGGGAGTTCAGTAATTTTCTTGCTCAGCTGACCCACTTGTCCTTCCAAATTTCTGATGGAGGACCTTGTTTCAGTCATGAAACTTTGAGTGGTTTTGATCAGATCAGAGACCATGGTTGCTAAGTCAGAGGTATTCTGCTTAGAACTCTCTGTCTGTTGCTGAGAAGATGATGGAAAAGGCTTGCTATTGCTAAACCTGTTTCTTCCACCATTATTGTTATTGAAACCTTGTTGAGGTCTCTGTTGATCCTTCCATGAAAGATTTGGATGATTCTTCCATGAAGGATTATAGGTGTTTCCATAGGGTTCTCCCATGTAATTCACCTCTTCTATTGAAGGGTTCTCAGGATCATAAGCTTCTTCCTCAGATGAAGCTTCCTTAGTACTGCTTGGTGCATTTTGCATTCCAGACAGACTTTGAGAAATCATATTGACTTGTTGAGTCAATATTTTGTTCTGAGCCAATATGGCATTCAGAGTGTCAATCTCAAGAACTCCTTTCTTCTGACTAGTTCCATTGTTCACAGGATTCCTTTCAGAAGTATACATGAATTGGTTATTTGCAACCATTTCAATCAGTTCTTGAGCTTCAGTAGGCGTCTTCTTCAGATGAAGAGATCCTCCAGAAGAGCTATCCAAAGACATCTTGGACAGTTCAGAGAGACCATCATAGAAAATACCTATGATGCTCCATTCAGAAAGCATATCAGTGGGACACTTTCTGATCAATTGTTTGTATCTTTCCCAAGCTTCATAGAGGGATTCTCCTTCCTTCTGTCTGAAGGTTTGGACTTCCACTCTAAGCTTACTCAATTTTTGAGGTGGAAAGAACTTTGCCAAGAAGGCATTGACTAGCTTTTCCCAAGAGTCCAGGCTTTCTTTAGGTTGAGAATCCAACCATGTTCTAGCTCTGTCTCTTACAGCAAAAGGGAATAGCATCAGTCTGTAGACCTCAGGGTCAACCCCATTAGTCTTAACAGTGTCACAGATTTGCAAGAACTCAGCTAAAAACTGATGAGGATCTTCCAGTGGAAGTCCATGGAACTTGCAATTCTGTTGCATTAGAGAAACTAATTGAGGCTTAAGCTCAAAGTTGTTTGCTCCAATGGCAGGGATAGAGATGCTTCTCCCATAGAAGTCGGGAGTAGGTGCAGTAAAGTCACCCAGCACCTTCCTTGCATTGTTGGCATTGTTGTTGTTTACGGCTGCCATGAGTTCTTCTTCCTTGAAGAATTCGTTCAGGTTCTCTAAAGAGAGTTGTGCTTTGGCTTCTCTTAGCTTTCTCTTCAAGGTCCTTTCAGGTTCAGGATCAGCCTCAACAAGAATGCCTTTGTCTTTGCTCCTGCTCATAAGAAAGATAATGGAACAAGAAAATGTGGAATCCTCTATGTCACAGTATAGAGATTCCTTTAGGTGTCAGAGGAAAAGAAGAGTAGAAGACAGAAGTAGAAAATTCGAACTTATCAGAGAGAATGGAGTTCGAATTTTGCATTAAGGGATAGTGTTAGTCCATAAATAGAAGGGTGTGAGAAGGAGGGAACTAATTTTCGAAAATTAAGTGAAAAATTTTGAAAACATTTTTGAAAAACATTACTTAATTTTCGAAAATGAAAATGGAAAAGAAATCAAGTGATTTTTGAAAAAGATTTTGAGATTAGAAATCAAAAAGATTTGATTGAAAACTATTTTGAAGAAGATGTGGTTAAGAAGATATGATTGATTTTAAAAAAAATGTGATTGAGAAGATATGATTTGAAAAACATTTTAAAAAGATTTGATTTGAAAATTAAAAACTTGACTAACAAGAAAAGATATGATTCAATCATTAAACCTTTCTCAACAGAAAAGGCAACATACTTGAAATATTGAATCAAATCATTGATTGATAGTAAGTATCTTTAAAAATGGAAAGAAATTAGTTTTGAAAAAGATTTGATTGGAAAATTGATTTGAAAAAGATTTGATTTTGAAAAGATTTTGAAAACTTAAAAAAAATTGATTTGAAAACAAAATCTTCCCCCTTTAGCCATCCTGGCGTTAAACGCCCAGAATGGTGCACATTCTGGCGTTTAACGCCCAAAATGCTACCCTTTTGGGCGTTAAACGCCCAACCAGGTACCCTGGCTGGCGTTTAAACGCCAGTCTGTCCTTTTTCACTGGGCGTTTTGAACGCCCAGCTTTTTCTGTGCAATTCCTCTGCTGTATGTTCTGAATCTTCAATTCTCTGTATTATTGACTTGAAAAGACACAAATTAAAAATATTTTTGGATTTTTAATAATAAGGACAAACCAAAATGCAACAAGAATCAAATAACAATGCATGCAAGACACCAAACTTAGCAGTTTGTATACCACTGACACTAACAAAATGAAAATGCGTATGAGACACACAAAACAATCAAGTCAATAGAATTCAAAGATCAGAGCAAGTAAATCATCAAGAACATCTTGAAGATCATTTAGACACATGCATGCAATTGACACCAAACTTATGATGAGACACTAGACTCAAACAAGAAATATTTTTGGATTTTATGATTTTGTAAATTTTTTTTGTGTTTTTCGAAAATTAAGTGGGAAAAGGTATCAAAATTCTTAATGAGAATTCCAGGAATCAGTGCAATGCTAGTCTAAGACTCCGGTCCAGGAACTAGACATGGCTTCACAGCCAGCCAAGCTTTCAGAGAAAGCTTCGGTCCAAAACACTAGACATGGCCAGAGGCCAGCCAAGCCTTAGCAGATCACTGCTCCAAAAGCAAAATTGATAAAACTCAACAAGCTCTTGTGGTGATAAGTTGAAACCTCGGTCCAATGAGATTAGACATGGCTTCTCAGCCAGCCAGATTTCAACAAATCATCATGAAACTCTAGAATTCATCTTCAAGAATTTCGAAAAAAATAAATACCTAATCTAAGCAACAAGATGAACCGTCAGTTGTCCAGCCTAAACAATCCCTGGCAATAACGCCAAAAACTTGGTGTTGTTGCCGGATCTTGGCACTGATGTTACCAAAAGCTTGCTCAAAACTTGAACAATCCCCGGCAACGGCGCCAAAACCTTGGTGCGCGAAATTGTGAACAATACTTTTCACAACTCTCATAATCCCCGGTAATGGCTCCAAAAACGTGGTAGCTCAATACCATGGCATTACACAACTTCGCACAACTAACCAGCAAGTGCACTGGGTCGTCTAAGTAATAAACCTTACGCGAGTAAGGGTCGATCCCACGGAGATTGTTAGTATTGAAGCAAGCTATGGTCATCTTGTAAATCTTAGTCAGGCAAACTCAAATGGTAATGGTGATGAACGAAAATAACACAAAGGTAAAGATAGAGATACTTATGTAATTCATTGGTAGGAACTTCAGATAAACGCATGAAGATGCCTTCCCTTCCGTCTCTCTGCTTTCCTACTGTCTTCATCCAATCCTTCTTACTCTTTTCCATGGCAAGCTTAAGCAAGGGTTTCACCGTTGTCAGTGGCTACCTCCCATCCTCTCAGTGAAAGCGATTGCATATGCTCTGTCACAGCATAGCGGAATTCATCTGTCGGTTCTCAATCAGGCCGGAATAGAATCCAGTGATTCTTTTGCGTCTGTCACTAACGCCCCGCCCTCAGGAGTTTGAAGCACGTCACAGTCATTCAGTCATTGAATCCTACTCAGAATACCACAGACAAGGTTAGACCTTCCAGATTCTCTTGAATGCCGCCATCAGTTCTCGCCTATACCACGAAGACTCTGATCTCACGGAATGGTTGGCTCGTTTGTCAGACGAGCACTCGGTTGTCAGGCGATCAACCATGCATCGTGCAATCAGGAATCCAAGAGATATTCACTAGAGCCTTGATCGCTTGTAGAACAAGAATGGTTGTCAGTCACCTTGTTCATGGGTGAGAATGATGATGAGTGTCACGGATCATCACATTCATCAAGTTGAAGAACAAGTGATATCTTAGAACAAGAACAAGCGGAATTGAATGGAAGAACAATAGTAATTGCATTAATACTCGAGGTACAGCAGAGCTCCACACCTTAATCTATGGTGTGTAGAAACTCCACCGTTGAAAATACATAAGCATAAGGTCTAGGCATGGCCGGATGGCCAGCCTCCCAAGGATCTAAGAACTAGATGTCCAAAGATGATCAAAGGATCAAAAATAATCCCCAGATGAAAATACAATAGTAAAAGGTCCTACTTATAAGAAACTAGTAGCCTAAGGTGTACAGAAATGAGTAAATGACATAAAAATCCACTTCCGGGCCCACTTGGTGTGTGCTTGGGCTGAGCAATGAAGCATTTTCGTGTAGAGACTCTTCTTGGAGTTAAACGCCAGCTTTAGTGCCAGTTTGGGCGTTTAACTCCCATTTGGGTGCCAGTTCCAGCGTTTAACGCTGGGATTTCTTGAGGTGACTTTGAACGCCGGTTTGGGCCATCAAATCTTGGGCAAAGTATGAACTATCATATATTGCTGGAAAGCCCAGGATGTCTACTTTCCAATGCCGTTGAGACCGCGCCAATTGGGCTTCTGTAGCTCCAGAAAATCCACTTCGAGTGTAGGGAGGTCAGAATCCAACAGTATCTGCAGTCCTTTTTGTCTCTGAATCAAATTTTTGCTCAGGTCCCTCAATTTCAGCCAGAAAATACCTGAAATCACAGAAAAACACACAAACTCATAGTAAAGTCCAGAAAAGTGAATTTTAACTAAAAACTAATAAAAATATACTAAAAACTAACTAGATCATACTAAAAACATACTAAAAACAATGCCAAAAAGTATACAAATTATCCGCTCATCACTTACCTTTACCCTTAGCCCCATTACAACCTTGAAAAAACCTCATGATTTTTGCATATATCCATTAAATACTTGTTGATTGGTTGATTGGTTAGATGAAGAACAAACTTTAAAAATCATGATTAGAAGAGAATAGAGTGGATTGACCCTAAACGCTTGAGCTACTAGAGTGAATATACATATCCGGTGAGGGTTCAATAACTCAATTCCACATTTCCACCTATGATCATGGTTATCTTGTAAGTTTGTTAAACTCTTTTATATGACTCAATTCAATTGAGAATGTGATTTGGTTATGCTTGCTTTAACCCTTGATTGTCTATACATGCTTTTTTGGAAATTGATTTACTTGGACTAAGTAAATACATATAGATAGTTAGATAGTATAATGTAGAATAGTTACATGCATATAGAAGGTTGCATTGAATAATTGTTGATTATCCTTCTTGTCTTTCTTTGGTATAGCATGAGGACATGTTATCGTTTAAGTGTGGGAATGTGATGAATCCACATTTCTTGGTATTTATTTGCTCTAATTGGGTTGATTTCATTGAATTTTCTTACATTTATCCCTTGAAATAGTATAGTTTCATGATTTCTTCCTAAATTGTGCTTGAAAGTAAAAACATACTTTTTAGGCCTTATAATTGCTAAATTTTATTCACTTTTATCCATTCGATGTCTTGATGTATTTGTTGAGTGATTTCAGGTTTCTAAGGCAAATGATTGGATCACAGAAGGAAGAAAAAACATGCAAGATGAAGAATTCATGAAGAAATAAAGAGTTGGTGGAACTCATGGTATTTCGTCAGGTCACGCGTACGCGTGACACTTGGCACGTGAGCTCATTAATTGCAATACGTGGGTTATGATTTCAGGGCTTTCCAAGCCCAATTTAACTCATTTATGAAGCTATTTCAAGCCAAATTGAAGAAGGATGAAGGGGAAGGACTTAGGGTAGCTTAGAAACATGTTTTAGGTTTATTTTTCTAGAGAGAGAAGCTCAATCTTCTCTCTAGAATTTAGATTTTCTTAGTTTAATTTCTCTTTAATTTTAGTATTTGATTCTTATTTTTAGTATAGTTTCAAGTTCTCTTACCTTGATCTTCTTCGTTTTTTTTTGTTATTTTCTCAATTTTGCCACTTTTAGTTTATGAACACTTGTCAATTTTGGTTTCATTAATGCATGTTTTATATTTCTTTAATGCTTTTTTGAGTTTTCAATATCATTCGCAAGCAATTGGTAAGGTAGAATTTATTTTTATTACAATTTACTGTGTTTTCCATTTTTATGCATGCTAAGTGTTTGACAAAATATCTCTTCTAGTTTTTGCATAGTTTTTCACACTTTTGGTTAAGAATTGGATAATTAGGTGAACTTGAGTCATGGATGTCCATTCTAGATTGTGTTTAAGATTGTTAGTTGGTTTGGTTTCTACTAGTGCTAGTCTTTCACTATATTAATTAGTGAGTTGACTAGGATTTGTAGATTGAGATCAATTATGCCCTTTTGACTTATCCTTGATATTAGGATAGACTAATTGGGACTAATTCTTTGTAATTACCATGTTTGTGGTCCATGATTAGGATAGGAATCCTTAATTCCTCAACCCTTGCCAAGAATTTTTTTTGCCACTTGAATTCCATTTTTGTTGCTTCAATTGCTTTTCATTTAATTCCTTGCATGCATCTTTATTTTATTGTCATTTACATTTCTTGCCAATTGCCTTCAACCCCCTCTTCCTCATAGCCAATAATTACGCACGTAATTGTAATTCCTAGGGAGAACGACCCGAGATTTAAAACTCCCGGTTATTTTATTTGAATTATGACAATTCCTTCTTTTAAATTTTGATGTGAGGACCCATTGTCGGTTTAGACTATACTTGCAACGAAAGTTATCTTGTGAATTCTGAATCGGCATAAATCTTTATCGACAGACATTTGAGCAAACTTATAAGGAAAATAATCTAATGGAATATAACTTGAAAAAGAATAACTATAATGATTAAACTTAATAATGTAAAATATATGATTAAAATAACAAAATAAAATAATAAACAAATTTTAGAATTTAAGTAATAAATAAACTTGAAGCAATAAACAAAAGAACTAAATAGGATGGATTGACTTCAAACACTCACATGCACTTGCACTCCATGACTTCTCTTGACGTTAGTGTGATTTTGGAATTTTTTCTAGAGAATTTTAGTGTAGCTTGAGATGTTGAAAATTGAAGTCCTTTTGACCTTTCCTGGTTCTTTTTATAGAGGACAAATCTAATCGTGTTGAATGATCCTCTGTCCCACGATTTGGTTTTACCTTGTCTTCCATGCTTGACCATCCACATTTCTAATTTACCTTGGCCATCAAGAAGTCACCCCTACATGCTTTTTTGTTGTTTTGACTCAGCCTTCTTAGCTCTAGTATCACTCTTACCTATCAACTAAATTATTTGTTGATTTATACACCATGGTCGATGTCACTATTGTGTCAAACTTTTGTGCTAACAAATTGTCCCTTAAAACTTAGCAATTCATAAATGAAATGAAAAGTTTTATACAACACATGCTTCTCACGAGACATCTTTTCAAATTCATATTTCAAAAGATAGTTATACAAATGTGAAATGGCATACGCAGTTTCCTGGGGATATGCAACATTCCTTTATGGATTTTGATGGGCTTTTATTAGATGTTTTCAAAGTAATTCTCTCATATCACTCTTTCATCTCTTAAAAAAAAAAAACACTTTCATCACCAGAAACTCTTTCAAATTTTCTTTCAATTTTGTTCATTTCGTTCACCTTTCTCCACTCCCAAGCTGCTCATCAACAAAGTGTTTCTCCTTCCATTATAGCTGTTTCTTCCACTTCTTTTATGGTTGTCGCGATTGCAACCATTACTTTAGCTATTGTCGCTACTGCTCTGGCGACTATGGCAACTTTGTCTTCTTCTATTCCTCTCGTTATTTCCATCACCATTACCACTACTACTACTACTTTTACTCCTGGTGCGGTGGCCTATACTCAAAACTTATCTCAACCATGAGAGAAAAAAGAAGATGATGTCCAGATTATGATAGTCCCTCCTCTGGTGGTTGACGTAGCCCAATTCTACATTGATGATAGTACTCTGAGAGCATCCCAACCCAGTATAGAAAACACTGAACTTTGATGTAACTATGTATTCCTACCTTTTAAGGTTAATGGCATTATGTATTCATTTTTAGGGCCATTGTCCACTTATGAACAAATTAAATCTGTTTCTTCCTTCTTTCCTTCACCTCCTGAGTATTTACGTTTAATTTTCTGTAAAAATGTAAAGACGTCTTACTTTCTTAGTTGTGTCTTTAGAACCACACCTTTCAGTGAGTCGAGTTCTCTCTTTGCATCCTAGATGTCTAGACTAGCTCCAATATACAAATCATTATGGAATTCTATAGGAGTATTACTTCTGCTTTGAAACTAGCTACCTTCAACTTGTCATACACTGCATCCATTTAAGGAGCAAGTTTATATTTTTTGGTGTCCTGCTATAATAATTTTCACTTTTCATATGAGATGATGGGTCCTACATTGATGGAAGTATCTACTTTAATTGGAATGCATCCTAATGGGGAGTGTGTATCATGGTCCATTGATTATCCCAAAGACGCTTTTGACACCAATTTTGACTTGATAGTTATGTCAGATTTCATTCAAAATAACGTGGGTTGTAATGGTGAGCTTGTTTCTAAAAGTGAACACGTGGCCTTTCTTCTTCTTTGGCCAAATCCTTTTGTGTTTTGTCCAAAATCCATCCAAATCCCAAAAAAGTAATTATCTGCATCTGGCTATCATGCTACATCATAAAAAATATGTCGATCTACCTTCTTTGATTTTAGGTCAATTATATGAGACTCTTTCATTTGTGGTTGGTGAAATTTGTTGAGGTGAATCTTCGATCAATCTTTTTGGTCCTCTTTGGGCGGTTAACTTATGGCTAAAAGCTATTCTTGAACCTCATCTTACATCCTCTTCTTCCAGTGTTCCTTAGATCCCTATTGACATAATTTAACTCTCTCTCCTTTCTTGGTCGAAACCAAAAAATATATCCCTCATTGATGCTTAATTTTATTTCATCACACTTTTTCTTAACATTAAAGCTGATAATAATACTTTTTATTATGCAAATTATTTTACTTATCGTCGAAGTTTCGTTCAATATCTTCATTCTTTCACTAGATCCAAACCAAAGAAAATCAATCTATAATCGATGACTTATGGTTTCGAACATTAGCTCCCCAAATTTTCCCAGTTGGACTACCATATGAATTGACCATGGCCTTGAAAAAGAAATTGGTTACCTACTCTCCACAATATGTCTTTCAAAAAATTTTCCTTGCCCAAGCACTTCCTTCTCCATTATCGCTCGACTCCGTAGTGCAAATAATACACTATGATGTGTCGAGCTTAGAAGTGTTCATCTAAGTCATAGATTTAAATCACCAGAGGATGAGTGAACAATATCATAGCTTAAATATCACCCGTTATTTTTTGTCGACACCTTCCTTTCACAAATGGTGGTCAACATACTATTCATCTCATTATGCTTCAGTTGATCAAGCTCTTTCTAACCTGGTCATTCCTGTTGTGCAGACTGCTACAACGTCAAAGAGAACTAATGGTGAGAACACAAAAGAAATGATAAAGTTCGAGAAGTACTACAAAACGAAATGACATTTTAGGAAGGTGATGAGCGAATATTGAAGCTCACGTATACCAGCAAGTACACCGGATCGCTCAAGTAATACTATGGTGAGTGGATATCGTTCCCATGAGGATTAAAGAATTGAGCAAACAAATATCAAATTAAAAGCTTAATTAGATGAATAACACCTGATTTTGAAGGGAAAAAGATCGTGTCTTGCTGAGAACTTGAGAACTTTTTGAATGCTTGAACACTTGAATACTTATGGATAGAAAACTTGAATGTTGATTTAGAGAAGACAATGATGATGAAAGTCAAGGGTTTTGAAGATGCTATCAGATAGAGAACCTTGTTTAATTATCTTAAAGTTGCAAAGATATTTCACGACAAATCTTTAGTAACTGATTTTCGATTCCTTGACTCCTCAGTTTCTCAAGCATTAATTAGTCGTCAATTAATTAATCAAAGAGATTAAGAACTAAATCTGATTTTAGATTCAAATAAGATTTAAAAGTAGTCTTTAGGTCGAATTATATATCACGTATTCAAGCTAGTCCTGTCTTGTTAAATCTTAGAAGAAGACACAATTTTCAAAAGTTGTTCTAATTCGAATTATATTTCATTTATTCAAAATTAGAGTGATTGAAAATCATGTATGTGTCACACACTAATTAAACTACTATTCCTAGCCAAATTCAAAGAGTCATGTGAAAGAGTTTTCAAGTTTTAATTCAAATATTAAATTTTCCAATTATAATAAAAGAATTCAAAAGAGATAAGTATATCTTTTGATACTAATAGTCCAAATGAAGAACGAATAACTCAATCAAGAAATAGATCAATGCAAAACTTCAAAATAAATTAAATGTAGATTACTAACCCATAGAAAACATAAATAGAGCTCCTAACCCTTAGACAGAGAATTAGTTACCCATGGAAAAGTGAAAAAAAAAAACAAAACAAAAGAAGAAGAGAGACATGTAAGGGACCTAAAGATCCTTCCCCAGATGCCTTTCCTTGTGAACCTTGTTTACTTATTTATATCCTAATTCTAGAATTCAAATTCAAAACTAACATAATCTTATCAAAGATAGGATAACTAGTTACTGACTTTAATTTCAAAATTAAAATTTAAATCAAATCCTAATAACCAAATCTCTTATGTTTCTAAAAAGAATTAATAACTAGTTTTCTAGAGTTTTCAATATTTTAGATGTGATTAAGCCTTCAACTGATATGGATAATTAAGCTTGGTCCTTAATTATTGCTTCTTGAGAGTTGTAATTAGCTTTAAGTTGGGCTTGTATTAGAGAAAATTGGGCAAAAAGCCCAAAAATGCACTTTCGAGGGGAGGATATACGCTGGGCATGTACATGGAGTGCAAGGAGGGACGTTCGGAAGAAGAAAAGAACAAGGGGGTTGGTGCTCCGTGGCTCAAACTAAATGTCCAATATAGACATACGCATATCGTTTTGAAGCTCTGAATGTTAGCTTTCTAACACAACTAGAACTGCCTCATTTGGACATCTACAGCTCAAGCTATGTCTACTTGAGTGTGAAGAGATCAGGGTTGGGAACTTGTACGCCGGGTGTGCAAGTAATTTTGAGTTTTGGGTGTCCTTAGGGCACGGTTTGGATTCCTTAGGGATTTCTTTTGTTGTCTTTGTGCTTTTCTTGTAAAAAAAGCTTTAGTTCTTGCTTGTTTTGAGCCTAAAACTCCTGAAAACACAACAACACTTTTCCAATTCCAAATATTTTGTTATTTATTAAATTCCATTAGAAAATATAACAAATTTGATTAAAAATAAGAAAATAAATGAAAAAGAACCTTAAAATTTTCTTAAGATGACGTGTCATCAAAAGGTACGGTAAGTTTTCAATGAGACATTAGAGATATGAGAAAAAAAAGGAAAGAGACACATCTTTATAAATGCCTCGAACGTTATTTAAAAGTTTTCACTAAAAAATCCTGATGACTGGAAATTCACTATATCACTATAATGAACCCCTCTTGGCAAGTATACCAGATTATCATCAAGTAATAATTCACAATGAGTGAGGAAAAATCTCACAGAGATTGATTGATTGAACAACTTTAGTTACTAGGTGATTTAGTCAAGGTAATCAAGAAGAATTGTTGAGTGCAGAATTCTAAATAGCAGAATTATAAATGACTTAAAGATAAAGGAAAGTAATAAAGTGCAGAAATGTAAAGAACATGAAAGTAAACTGCAGGAACATAAATGACTGAATTATAAATGGGGAATGTGTTAATAGCAAAAATTAAAGAAAGCTATAAAGAATAGGGAAGATAAAGGATATGGAAGATTCATTGGAGTTGGGAAATGTTGCTCTCTTTGGATTAGATTCAGATTATCTCATCTTCAATCATGCAACTCATTGACCTCTTGGCAATCATGATTGATTGAACCCCAATTCCTTGGTGATTCAGTCTCTCAAATCTTAATAATCAGCCAATTCTTTGGTCTAATTGCTCATGAAGAGAGATAAGCTTGGTCCCTGATTTTACCACACATCCTCATAGATCCAAGTATTTGGGTAGATTTCATGTCACCATATCCAATCCCAAAACCCAGATCTACTCAATGTGAGAAGGGATTTCAAGCATGGTTTCATGTTTCCTTTTCCAATACTCCCATGAAACCCATTTTGCGTTCAACCTCTTTTCCAATATGATTGAACACTAAGCATGAAGAACGAATTTCCTTCTAAAAAATCAAAGAGAGATGAAGAAAAGAAGAAATTCACTATCATTTAATCCATCAAGTACAACAGAGCTCCTTCCCCAAATGAGAGGGAGTTTAGCTACTCAAAGCTTAGAGAAAAGTACAAGAGATGGAAGAAGATGAAGTGAAATAAGTCTAAAAGTAAAAGTCCCATCTAACAACCAACCCCTTTTTAGTACTCTTCAAGGGATATTTATACTTCTCCTATTTTAGAAAATGAAAAATTACAAAAGGAAAAGAAAATTACAATTGAAAACTAAAGAGAAAAACCATTAAATTGAGGCATGTGAGTGGCGTGTACGCGGCGTGTGAGTGGCGTGCCACGCCTAGCTCAATGGCTTCACTTGGTGTGCCACGCCTAACTCCCAACTGGAACTGATAAGAGAATTTTTGTATGGTTTGGAATTAATCAAAACAAGAATCAATTCGTTGGTAGCATAGTCCAAACCAACAATGAATTCTAAATATCAAATGTTTACAAATTCTAATAAACCGAGAGTATTAAACCTCGGGTCGTCTTCCCTAGGAGTTGTAATTAAATGTACATTATTGGCTATAAGGGGGAAATGAGGGTTGGATGATGGCAAGGAAATGTAAATAGCAAGAATTAAAATGATCATGCAAGAAATTAAAAGGAAAGCAATTAAAAGAGGATTTAAATACTAAAAAGATCTCTTGGTGAGAATTGGGAAATTTAGGATTCCTATCCTAGTTATGGACCACAAACATGACAATTGTGTGGAATCAGTCTAAATTAGTCAATCCTCCTTGAGAATTAGTCAAAAGGGCATAATTGCCTAGTCAACTCACTAATTACTTAGTTAAAGACTAGCGTCAATGGAAACCAAACCAATTAGCCATTCCCACACAATACGGAATGGACATCCACAACTCAATTCCACCCAAACAACCAATTTCTCAACCAAGAGTGCGAAAACTAAACATGTAAGAAATTAAACATCAAAGCAATTAAATGTCAAAGCAAGGAAGATTAAAATGCAAGAAACCTCTTGGCAAGTAATTGAGAACTAAGGCTACCTATCCTAGTCATTAACCATAAACATATGATGATTATGAAGAGTTAATCCTACTTAGTCAACCTTACATCGAAGATAAGTCAAATAGACATAGTTAATTTCAATCCCTAAGTCCTATGTCAACACTAAGGGTCACATAGAGTCAAGGGAAACCAAATTAACTAACTACTCTAATATATCAAACAAGAATGGACATCAATGACTCAAGGGACACCAAAGTCAACAATTTCAAGCCAAGAATGGAGAAAACAATGTAAAAACTAAGCCAAGCATTTTATCAAACACTTGGTGTGCATGAGAATAAAATAATATTAAATTACAATAAAATAAATTCTAAAACTACCAAAGCAAGAAAATGACAATGATAACTAAATAAAGCAATAAATGACATGGAAACATAAATTTGCATTAATTGGAATTAAAATAACAAAAGTGTGCATAAACATGAAAGTGGCAAAATAAAGGAAAATAACAAGAGAAATGAAGAAGAACAAAGATGCAATAACAATAAATGACAATGAAAAGTAAATGAAAACAAGAATTAAAAGTAGAAATTACAAGAAATTAAACTAAATAACCCTAATTATAGAGAGAGAGGGGGGAGCTTCTCTCTCTAAAGAACTAAAGCAAAAACATAGAAAAACCTAAACCTAATTACCCCCCTTCATTCCTCTTCATTTTGGCCTTAAATAACTTCAGAAAATGAGTTGGATTGGGTTTTGGGAAATCGCTGTCAGCGATTTGCATTAATGACCTCACACATATGCACGCGGGCGTACGCACGACCTACTGTGCGTACGCACAGTTGCGCAGAATTTCCATCATGCGTACACACGACACTTGGTGCGTACGCATCCTGGTGCGTACGTATCCTTGCATGAAGTCACCGTTGTGCGTACGCACACATCACTGTGCATATGCACCTTTGCAGCAGCTTCCAAACTTCATTTTTTTCATGATCTCTCCTTTTTTCATGCTTTTCTCTTCACTTCTTCCATCCCATACTTGCCTTGGAAACCTGAAATCACTCAACAAATACATCAAGGCACCAATTGGGATTAAAGTGAATCAATTTTAGCTATTTTAAGGCCTAAAAAGTATTTTTCACAATTAAGCACAATTTAGGAAGAAATCTCAAAAGCGTGCTATTTAGATGAATAAATGTGGGGTTTATATGATGAAATCCACTAAAATCAAACCAAAATATATCATAAATATATGGATTCTTCAGGTACGCCGCACAGTGATGTCTTCCTTCTTCCTCTCTGGTAAATATAGCTGGCATGCCACGCCCAATAGTGGCATACCACGCCCTTATTAAGCTCTTCAACATTCTTCTCTGGTCACTTGTACTGGCGTGCCACGCCCTCATTAGGATCTTTATCCTCTTCTCTGAAATGTTGAACTGGCGTGTCACACCCAGGTCTGGTGTGCCATGCCCATTATGGTGCATGAACATTTCCCTCTGGTCTAGTAAGCTTTGGCATGCCCATTGATACTTTGGCTTGGCGTGCCACGCCTAAAGTCTCAAGTGGCACGCCTTCGATGAGTCCTTGTCCCTTCTTCTGTGGGAGTTTGTATTGGCGTGCCATGCCTTCGACCTGGCTTGCCATGCCCTTGTTGGAGCTTTATGCACCTTTTTTGGTTTGGTGAACTGGCGTGCCACGCCCAGGACTCAAGTGGCACGCCCATGATAATGGTTAAACTCATAAGCTTGGCACACCACGCCTGAAAGGAAGATTTATACCGGTTCGGAATTTCACACAAATAATTCTGTTGATAGTATAGTCCAAACCGATAATCGATCCTCACATCAAATTTTAATATTTGGTTGTCACAAGTACAAACCCCAATAAAAATTAATCAAAGTATTCAAACCTCGGGTCATCTCACAAGGTATTGCAATGAAGTGATCAATTATTGGCTATAAAGGAACAATGTGGTTTGATTTATAAAAGGGCAAGAAAATAAATGGCAAGGAAATAAAGCAAACAAGTAAAGAAAGCAATTAATAACGAGAGACATTCGTGACAAGGATTGAGAATCTAGGCTTTCTATCCTAGTCATTAATAACAATAATTAACAAGAGCTTATCTTATTTCGTCATCTCTAATAATGGAAGAAGGTACAATATTATCTTCACACGAGAGAAAGTCAAATAAGACTAGTTAATCTCAATCCAAAAGTCCTAATCAACTTACAATTCAATTAGCAAAAGATTAGCGTCAATGGAAACAATATTAACTAACAACTCTAGATCACTAACATAAGTTGGGTGTTCATGACTCAAGATTGCCTAATTCCTCTCTTCAAGCCAAGAATGCTCAAGAATCTACTCTAGCATCCAACCAAGAATTTTGTCAAACACTTGAAGGCATAAAATAAAAGCATGGTAAAATTGCAAGAATAATAAAATCTATCACTACCCAATTGCAAGGAAACAATGGGAGTGGATCCTCTCCAGTGGAAAAAAACTGGATGATATCCAGTGTAAGATCTCACCCTTCATTGCATTCTCTCTCTCATTTATTTCTGGTACCACTTGTAGAATTAAAAGTGGGAGACTACACTTTATTTTCTCAACTGACAAAAAAAATAGAGAGGATCCATTTCCAGAAACAAGAATAAACAAAGCAATTAACCATAAGAACATAAAAGAAACATCAATTGCATTAAAGGAAACCAAATCCAACAAGAGTATTTATAAACATAAAAGTGACATAAAAGGAAAATTAACACTATAAACTAAGAGAGTGAAAGTGTAGGAACAAGAAATTATAAAGGAAACTAGATGAGAACAAGAATTAAAACCTAGATCTATGATGCAAATTGACCTAAGAACCCTAATTCTAGAGAGAAGAGGGAGCTTCTTTCTCTAGAAACTAACCTACATGATGCTAACCTAAAACTAATTGCTGCCCCTTTGTCCAAACTTGAATTCTGCATGAAATAGCCTAGAAACGAGTTGTATTTGGGCCTGGGAAGCTCAGAAATTGCCCCCAGCAAATTCACTTTAATGAGGTCACGTGCTTGATGTGACGCATACGCATGGGCCATGCGTACGCGTTGTCTGGCATTCTCATGTCACGCATACGCATCATGTCACGCGTACGCATCGCTTGGACGGCCTCCTCTCCACGCGTATGCGTCGATATATGCACTCCAAATCCTTGTTTTTCAATGAATTCTCCACTTTGCATGCTTTTCTCCTCACTTCCTCCATCCAATACTTGCCTTATGATCCTGAAATCACTCAACAAACACATCAAGGCATCGAATAGAATTAAAGTGATTTAAAATTAGCAAATTAAAGGCATAAAAAGCATATTTTCACACTTAAGCACAAATTTAGGGTGAATTACAAAACCATGCTATTTCATTGAATAAATGTGAGATAAGTTGATAAAATCCCCTAAATTAAGCACATGATACACCACAAAATTGGGGTTTATCAAACCTCCCCACACTTAAACCAAGCATGTCCTCATGCCGAACTTAAGAAAGAAACAAAGGGTATCAACATTTATTCAGTGCACACTATCTAAATGCAACTACTTACATGCAATCTATCTAAATGAATGCAACTACTTGGTCAAACTAAATCATTCCGAAGAAAACATATATAAGCATAAGGGCTAAAGCAATAGCAATAAAATCAAACCCATAATTGAATTGAGTTATTAAAAATATTTTACAAACTTGCAAGAAAAGAGATGATCATGGGTGAAAACATGTAATTGAGCAATCAAACCCTCACCGGATGTGTATCCGCTCTAGTCACTCAAGTGTATAGGGTTGATTCACTTAATTCTCCCCTGATCATGCTTTCCAAGATTTGTTTTTCATCTAACAATCAACAATTATTTCATGCATGCATACAAATACCATGAGAACTTTCCATAGGTTGTAATGGGGCTAGGGTCAAGGTAAGGATGCATATGGTCAAGTGAGCTTGAAATTTGTATCGTTGGTTAACTTAAACTTCCCACCTAACCTATGACAACCTATACAATTTCAAAGCTAACCTAACTACCCATTCTTTACTTTTTCACACACTCATGCATTCTCTTTTCTTTATCACAACCCATATGCATTGATTATCACAACCCATATTCATCTCTTCCATCTCTTGTACTTTTTCTCTAAGCTATGAGTAGCTAAACTCCCTCTCATTGGGAGAGGGAGCTCTGTTGTACTTGATGGATTAATGATAGTGAATTTCTTCTTCTTTTCATCTTCTCTTTGATTTGTTAGAAGGAATTTTGTTTTTCATGCTATTATTCAATCATCTTGAGAAAGAGGTTGAATACAAAATGGATTTCATGGGATCCTTGGAAAAGGAAACATGAAACCATGCTTGAAATCCCTTTTCACATTTGAGTAGATCCGGTTTTTGGAATTGGATATGGTGACATATAATTCACCCACTATTTGGATCTATGAGGATGTGTGGTATAATCAAGGACCAAGCATATCTCTCTTCATGAGCAATTAGACCAAGGAATTGGCTCATCATCAAGATTTGAGAGATTGAATCACCAAAGGATTAGGGTTCAATCAATCATGATTTCCAAGAGGTCAATGAGTTAAATAATTGAAGGTGAGATGATTTAAATTTAATCCAAAGAGAGCAATATCTCCTAATCCCAATGAATTTTCCTTATTCTTATCTTTCCTATTCTTTATAACTTTGCCTTAATTTCTGTATTACCCATTCCCCATTTACAATTCAGCCATTTATGATTCAGTTCTTTACTTTTCTGCACTTTATTGCCTTTCTTTACTTTCAAGTCATTTACATTTCTGCTATTTAATTTTCAGCACTTATATTCTCTACAATTATTAGCTTAAATAAATTCACTCATTAACTAAAATTGCTCAATCAATCAATCTCTGTGGATTCGACCCCACTCTACTGTGGGTTATTACTTGACGATAATTTGGTGCGCTTGCCAAAGAACGGATTCATTTTATATGGGGAGTGAATTCCGGTCATCAAGTTTTATGGCGCTGTTGCCGGAGATTAATTTTGATTTGACAATGATTAAGTTGATAAGTATTTAGATTAAGCACTTTCTTTATTTTGTTAGTCCCTTTTATTTCAGTTTCACTTTATTCATTCCTTTTAGTATTTGAATTCTCAACTGTTCATTGTTTATATGCTAACTCTAACAAGAAGCACACTAACTGTTTGATACTTTGCATCAATTAATTTTGACTCACCCATTCTTCTTCCAAAGGGTGATAACCATTTTCTTTTGGGTGTTTTGTGTTGTGTATGATAGCGAGAAAAGGAATTGAAATCTCCTACGATTCTGAACCAGAGAGAACATTTTTGAGATTGAGAAGAGAAGTAGTGGCAAGAGGCAAAAGGGTGGTTGGTGAAGAAGAAGAAGAACAGGATCCAACTCAAACCATGGAAGTAGAAGCACACAACCACCATGAAGATGGCAACCATGCTCCGCAAGAAAGGAGAGTGCTAGGCTCTTACATAAATCCCAAACTTGGAAATTATGGGAGTAGCATTTTGAGACCCAACATACATGCCAAAAATTTTGAGCTCAAGCCACAACTAATCACTCTTGTCCAGAATAATTCTTCCTTCGGAGGAAATGCTCAAGAAGATCCAAATCAATATCTAACCACATTCTTGAGGATTTGTGACACTGTGAAGTCAAATGGTGTTCATCTGGACACTTACAAACTGCTCTTGTTTCCCTTCTCTCTAAGGGACAAGGCATCAAAGTGGCTAGAATTATTCCCTAAAGAAAGCCTTACCACTTGGGAGGATGTTGTTAACAAGTTCTTAGCAAGGTTCTACCCTCCACAAAGAATCAATAGGCTGAGAGCTGTGGTTCAAAACTTTAGACAACAAGATGGGGAGACTCTCTATAAAGCATGGGAAAGATATAAAGACTTGACAAGGAAGTGGCCTCTGGACATGTTCAATGAATGGGTACAGCTACTGATCTTCGATGAGGGGCTATTATATGAGTCAAAGAAGGCCCTAGATCACTCTTCTGGAGGTTCTCTCAACAAGAAAAATAAAATTGAAGATGCCATAGACATCATAGAAATTGTTGCCAACAATGAGTATTTCTATGCCTCTGATAGAACTAAAAAAAGAGGAGTGATGGAGCTCAATTCTATGGATGCTCTGCTGGCTCAAAACAAGGTGATCACAACTCAATTAGTGGCCCGAACCAAGCAAATGGAGAAGAACTAAGTCTCAACAGTCCATGCTCAAGCACCTATATAAGAGGACGAGAACCCAGTAGTTGAAGATGAATGGGAGTAGGCTAACTATGTGAACAATTCCTTTAGACCACCATATGATCCCAATGCCAAGACATACAACCTAGGTTGAAAAAACTACCAAAATTTTGGGTGAGAAAACCAACAAAATCACAACCAACATCACAAACCATACCACTCTAACCAACATAATAACCACAACCCTAACCGTCAATCAAACAACAATAGACCCTTCAACAACTCACAAAATGCACCCTACCATTCCACCCAACAACCATACAACAACCACCCTCAAGATGTATCATCCTCAACCATACAACCATGTGATATTAGCAGCAACTTTGCAAGATTAGAGGTTGCTATGGCACAATTGACATGGAGTATTGCCACTGTTGCAGAGAGACAAGTGCAAGCTAAAAAGAAGATAGATGCAATCCAAGAGGAGGCCAGGTCCAACATGAGGAACTAAGGGGCAGCAATTTCAAAACTAGAAGTACAACTAGGGAGCTTGTCTAAATAAATACCAATGCATTCACATACATTCCCTAGTGATACCATGGCCAACCCAAGAGGGGAATGCAAGGCCATCACACTAAGAAGTGAGAAGGTGATAAATGAGGCATCCTCAAGTTACAACAAGCAAGAAGAGAAAGCTGCAAATGGATCTGAAACCAAGAAGGAAGAAGAGACATCTAAACCACCCACACCAAAGTAAGTCCTAAAGCCATGTGTACCAAAAACACCCTATCCACAAAGGCTGAGAAAGGAAGAAAAAGAGAGCCAATTTTCTAGGTTCTTAGAGATCTTTAAGAAGCTTCAAATCAACATACCTTTTACTGAGGCATTACAGCAAATGCCACTCTATGCCAAGTTCTTAAAGGAGCTTATGACAAGAAAGAGAAACTGGGGTGAAAAGGAAACCACTGAGGAATGTAGTGCCATCATACAAAAGAAGCTTCCCCAGAAATTGAAAGATCCTAGGAGCTTCCAAATTCCCTGCATCACAGGGGATATAAGCATTGAGAAGGCACTATGTGAGCCAGCATCAACCTTATGTCCCTAGCCATGATGAAAAAAATGAGGATAGAAGAGGCCAAACCTACAAGAATGGCTTTTCAATTAGCTGATAGGACATTCAAATTCCCCCATGGTGTGGTGGAAGATTTGTTGGTGAAAGTGGGAGAGTTTATCTTCCCAGCTGATTTTGTTGTACTTGATATAGAGGAAGAGGCTAACACATCAATCATCCTAGGAAGACCATTCCTAGCTACTACTAGAGCCAAAATTGATGTTCAAAAAGGAGAATTAGTCCTGAGACTGCATGAAGAGAAGGTGGTTTTCAATGTCTTCAAAGCAATGAGCTACCCCAAGAAATACATTGGTGAATGCATGATGGTGGACACAATTGAGAAGCTAGTTCAAGGAGTTTTAGAAGAAGAATAATGTGAAGAAGCTATAGAGCTAGAGCAACAAGCATCAGGTGGAGAACTACCTCAAGAAATCATAGAATACTCAATCATGCTGGACAAGAAAAGAAAAAAGGAAGTAGAGGCACCAAAGTTAGAGTTGAAGACTCTACCTCCAAGCTTGAAGTATGCCTACTTGGGTGACAACAACATATACCCAGTAATCATCAATTCAAGCTTGAGTAAAGAGCAAGAAGAGAAACTTATCCATATGGTGAGACAACACAAAGATGATATAGGATAGACACTTTTAGATCTGAAGGGGATTAGTCCTTCAATGTGCATGCATAAAATCCTCATTGAGGAGGGTGCCACGCCTTCAAGATAGCCACAAAGAAGGCTAAACCCAACAATAAATGAAGTGGTCCAAAAAGAGGTGCTGAAGTTGTGGCAAGCAGGGGTGATTTACCCCATCTCAGGCAGCCCTTGGGTGATCCCTATTCAAGTGGTTTCTAAGAAGGGAGGAGTCATTGTTGTACCAAATGAAAGAAATGAGTTGATACCAACAAGAACATTGACTGGGTGGTGCATTTGCATAGATTATAGGAAGCTCAATGAAGCTACAAGAAAGGATCATTTTCCTCTGCCTTTCATGGATCAAATGCTAGAGAGGCTTGCCAAAATATGAATACTACTATTTTTTGGATGGATATTCAGGCTACAATCAGATTGTAGTAGACCCCAAAGACCAAGAGAAAACTTCCTTTACTTGTCCTTATGGTGTCTTTGCATATAGGAGAATGCCCTTTGGATTGTGCAATGCTCTCTACATTCCAAAGGTGCATGCTCTCCATATTCTCTGACATGATTGAAAGGTTTATTGAAGTGTTTATGGATGACTTTCTATATTTGGTGATTCATTTCTATGTGCTTGCACCACCTTGCCTTGGTGCTAAGGAGAAGTCAAGAAACCAACCTAGTTTTGAACTGGGAAACGTTCCATTTTATGCTCACTAAAGGGGTGGTTCTTGGTCACAAAATCTCTAAAAAAGGCATAGAGGTGGACAAGGCTAAGGTGGAAGTAATTGAGAAGTTACCTCCACCTTGCAATGTTAAAGCAATTAGAAGTTTCTTAGGGTATGCTGGATTTTATAGGAGGTTTATTAGAGATTTTTCAAAGATTGCTAAACCCTTAAGTAACCTACTTATCTCTAATGTACCTTGTAATTTTGATAGAGAATGCATGATAGCCTTTGATAAGTTTAAAAATAGACTTTTCTCTATACCTATAATAGCACCACCTAGTTGGGATTTGCCTTTTGAATTGATGTGTGATGCATCAGATTTTGCTGTGGATGCTGTTTTAAGACAAAGGAAAGATAAGCTAGTACATGTTATCTATTATGCTAGCAAATTTCTAAATGAAAATAAAAGGAACTACACCACTACAGAGAAAGAACTCCTTGCTATAGTCTTTATATTTGATAAGTTTAGATCATGTCTTATTGGTTCTAAAGTCATTGTGTTTACTGACCATGCAGCTCTTAAGTACTTGTTGACCAAGCAAGAATCCAAGCCTAGATTGATAAGGTAGAACTTGCTACTCCAAGAGTTTAACATTGACATTAAGGATAGAAGTGGACCAGAGAACAAGGTGGCAGTGTAACAACCCTAATTTTTGAAAATCAAATAATTAGTTATTTGTGATTTATTTTATTTGTTGATAATTTTATTTTAAGAAAATTATTTTACTAAAGGTAATTAAATGGAGTTTCATCATAACTGGAGTTTAAATTAATTAGAATTTTTATATAATCTTTATTGCATATTTAGTATAATTGAAATTATAATTTTGATAATTGAAAAATAAGAAGAATTGTATAATTTAATTCTATTTTGAATGAATTATTTTATTAATTTGAACTCCTAGAAATTATTTTATTAAAAATGTTTAGATTGATATTTATAAATACTTTAAGTTTAAGTCAATTAATATTTATGTACAATTTTTATTATAATTAGTTATCTTATAAATTGAAATTAAAGTTTCGAAGATAGAAAAATAATGAAAAGTTATATCATCTAATTTGAATAATTAATATTGAGTTTAAATTATATTTTATAAAATGTGATTAATATGCTCATTTTATATTTTAAATTAAAAATAATTGATTGTACTTAGCAATATGACGATAAACAATGTTTCTAAATATTTTTAATAGAGTATATTTAATTTTAAAATTATTCTACCCTTTAATATTATCAAAATATCTATTTATATATATCCATATTACTTTATAAAATCCCTAATTTCTAACCCTAATTTCCAAATTGAATCAGAAACCCTAATTCCTAAATTAATTGAGAAACCCTAACCCTAGCTTCCCTCACCACAGCCGCACCCCACCCCCCTTTCCTTTCCTAAACGTAAAAATCACACACACAACTGAGAAAGAAACGCAGAGAGAAAGAGCAGAGAGAAAGAGCAGAGAAAAGAGAGAGGGAAGAGATGCTACTCCGCTGCCGCCGTGATGTGACTGCCGGGCTGCTGTACGCAAGGATCTCACGCCACCATCGCCAGCGTCGCCCAGCCTTGCTCGCGCTGCATCGCCTCCTGTTATCCATTCGTGGAGCCGCGGAGAGCATTGCCGTCGAAGCGACGCCGTTGAAGCCATGCCGTCACAGAAGGAACCAAAGGAGGGAGACGAGCCTGAGCCAATAACGGGAGGAAGAAGGCGTTGCCGTGCCTCCCATCACCGTCTTGCCTTCGTACCGTCGAAGGAGCCGCCACTGGAGGAGGAGGGTTCGCTCGGTGCTACTGTCACCAACATCGCAAAATCCACGTAAAGGAGAGGGAGAAAGGATCTCAGCCGCTGTCAGGGACGTGTGTGTGACTCTTACTGCCATCAGAGTTATTGTTCTACCACCATTAAGTTTGGAGGAGGGCGCTGCCCCTGTCACCATTAAAGCTCGCCGGGGAAGGAGCTATTGATAGAAGAAATTACTATTGTTCTTAACTACTTTGTGCTACTCTGTTCAGCCTCTGCTTCAGGTTTCGTAGTTACCGGAGCCCTCCGCTACTAGGAAGCAATATTGGAGCTGCCCAGGACCACTTTGGTTGCTGCCCAGGAAACAAAACGAGTGTTGAAATCGCTAACAAAGTTGCTGTGTTTGGCAATTTTCGTGAGTTTCTACATCGAGGTAAGGGATTTATTTTTAAAGTTAAATATTTTTAATTTAGAATGCCTACAAAGTTATTTGGATAAGGCAAATGGTTAACAATGGTTAAGAATTTTTTAATTGAGATGAATGACCTGAAATGCATTTGAAATTAGTTAGTTGTTGTGGTTATTCTGAGCTGTGATTGAATTTAGATGCTATTGTGAATAATGATTAATTTAGCATAATTTATTAAATTGAAATATGCCGAGTTAATTATTGAAAAGCTGTCGTATGGATAACTGATGAATTGAGTTTGGATTGTTGCTGAAAATGTAATTGGTTTTGTTGTTATGAGAGACTAATTGATAGAAATAAGCTTGGTTTGAGGTTGTGCAATTTGGATTAAGTTTGATGATGTTTTAGTGTTTCAATTGGAGTATTGAATTCAGGTTATGGCTATGAATGTTTTTGGGCTTTGTTGTGAGTGTTTGAATGCCGTAATTGATATTGATTTTTCTGATTTTGATGGAATTGTTCAAAAGTTCTGATTATATGTGATTATACTGAATTAGTTGAGTTGTGTGGCTATATTCTGGTCATTGAGAGTAAGTTCTTGTTGTTGTTTTTAGTTATCTAATGTATCAAAATGGCTGTGAAATTGACTTATGGCTGGTTTGAATTGGTTTTGGTAGTTGTTAATGTTGGTTCATGATTAATTAGAATTAAGTTTGAGAACTGTTAAAAGACTGAAGCTTGATTATTAAATTGACCTTTTTATGAAATTTGAATTTAGAGATAAAATCAGTAACTCTAAAAGTATAAGGATAACTTGTGATAATTGGAAACTATATAGAGCAAAATTTTTGGGTGAACATAACTGGAATTTTGTAAATAATACATACTCTATGTGTTTTGGTGTCAATATTGCTAAGATGTTGGTTAAGTTAGGTGATAATGTGTTTTGGCTATTTGGAAAGTGAAAAACTGTTAGTCCTTTGGTTAAAATAATTTATGAATTGATCAAATTGAAGTTGGATTGATGGATTGTGTGGGAGTTGCAGATTTTGGTTGAATTGTTAATTATTGTGGATTGTTAAATTTCTGATTGATTGAGAATCTGCTGTGATAATTGTTGAGAAAGGTTTGATGAGATGTTGAAAAAGAGGGAACCCGTAAGGGTGGTTAAGTCCGAGTTTAGGGGAAGTGCTGCCGGAATTTTTATAAAATTTGAGGTTTTGTTAGAAATGTTATTTTAAAAATATTTGGATATCGGAAAATATATTTTAAGTTATTAAGAACAAAATAAATTATGTTTTAAGTTTGAAGTATTGAGAAAAATATTTTGGTTTGGGTTTTATTTATTATGTTCTAAGTTCGATTTATTAAGGAACATTATTCTTTTTTGAGTTTGATTTATGAAAAAAAGAATTATGTTTTGATTTTGATTTAATTTGGAAAAAGAATTGTTATAAGGTCGATTTAAATATTAAAAGACTTATCGTTTTGGACTTAGTCGATGATGTTAACGATTGTTTATAATATTGAAAAGTGAGTGTTCTTCTAAAAGTATTAAGGAATGACTTAAATTCTTGGAAATGGTTTGAGTTGAGATTTGCCAAAGTAAGGAATGAAAAGAGGATTTGGTTTTAAGTGATTGGTTAAAATTTTTTTAGGGACTAGTATTTGAGGAAATTAAGAAAGGTTTAAGGAAAATTGTGAAGAATTTAAAAGGGAAAAGAGAATGGGGAATTGATATACAGATTGTAGAGATTTAGGAAGGAAAATAAAGTGTTAAAAGGCGGTAAAACCCCACGAATTGTTAGTTGTTTAACTACGAGGAAAACCCACGAATTGATAATTAGTTAAATTCGGGAAGTACCCATGAACTGAATGATCATTGATCTCGGGAAAACCTATAAATTGTAATTTGTTTTAAATGCGGGAAAACCCACGAATTGATAATCATTGATTACGTGAATAACCCACGAACTGTTGTAGGTTGATCTCAGGTATAACCCACGAATTGAGGATCGTTGTTTGTTGTGTATTGATCTCGGGTATAACCCACGAACTGAGGATCATTGTTTTGTTTGTGAATTGATCTCAGGGACGCCCACAAACTGAAGATCACTGTTTCCCCTTGTGCGTATATTAAGGGGTCGAGCCTTGCGCCGACTGCCGGTAGTCACGAAGGAGTGATATTCTTAACCACCAACACATATACACTAAGGACACAAAGGGAAACCATATCTGGGACTTGTTCCTAGGTAATGTCGGGCTGCAGGGTGTAAACCGACACGTGAGCTCATGGCCTGCTTAGGATAGACATGCATCATATTGTTTGTGCACTTGCATTTGGTTGTGTTTGCTTGTATTACTTATTTGTGATTGTATTGCTTGTCTTATTGTGACTTGCTTGTATGTTGAACTGAACCTCTTGTTTGTACTTTTAGTTTGTGAATGTATTAAACTGATTAAGAATTGACGTTTTGATTGAGAATTAATTATGTGGCTGAGAGATGGTTAATGTGACCAGTTTTATATTTTAGAATTTGTTTTGAGTTTAGAGATTTTGAAAGAGGTAATTAACTAGCTAAAGTAAAACCAAGGGTATTTTCAAAAGAGTTTGATAAAAATATAGTTTCCTTGAGTATGTTAATTATTTACATGTTAATCGTTACTTTTACGACATTCCCTAAAATCTTCCACCCTTTCAGTGATATAGGTTCGAAGAATCAGTTTGAAGCTGCAGGCGATTCTAGAATTTATTTATTAGTTAAGTATATTATTTAAGTTTCTTTTATAGAATTTCCTCGCCTTTGTAGCTTTAGTTTTTATTTTATGCAGAGGATAGGAGTTGTACCTGAGTTTTATTTAAATTCTTTTATATAATATTTATTATTATTAATAATTATGTGATTATTATTACTTGGGGATGTTTGCTATATGATTTTAATTAATAAAAACAAAATTTTCTGGCATTTTCTTAAAAACTAAAACGCAATATCGAACTAAAGGCTCAATATTAAATAATTAATAAAAGAAATAGGTTAGTAACACCTTACTTTTGGTACGATCATGACGTACTGGAAGTTGGGTCATTACAGGCAGACCACTATCAAGAATCCCACTAGAAGAAGATGAAGCACACAACCTTGCAGTGAATGAGAGTTTTCCTGATGAGCAGTTGATGATGATTGATGAGCGAATAATTTATACGCTTTCTGGTATTGTTTTTAGGTAGTTTTTAGTATGACATAGTTAGTTTTTAGTATATTTTTATTAGTTTTTATGCAAAAATCACATTTCTGGACTTTACTATGAGTTTGTGTGTTTTTATGTGATTTTAGGTATTTTCTGGCTGAAATTGAGGGGCCTGAGCAAAAATCTGATTCAGAGGCTGAAAAAAGACTGCAGATGCTGTTGGATTCTGACTTTCCTGTACTCGAAGCAGATTTTCTGGAGCTACAGAAGCCCAATTGGCGCGCTCTTAATTGCGTTGGAAAGTAGACATCTTGGGCTTTCCATCAATGTATAATAGTCTATACTTTGCCCGAGATTTGATGGCCCAAACTGGCGTCAAAACACCAGTCAGAGACCCTTTTCTAGCGTTAAACGCCAGAACTGGCATAAAAGTTGGAGTTAAACGCCTAAACTGGCACCAGAGCTGGCGTTTAACTCCAAGAAAAGCCTATGCACGTGAAAGCTTCAATGCCCAGCCCAAGCACACACCAAGTAGGCCCCGGAAGTGGATTTCTGCATCATTTACTTATCTCTGTAAATCCTAGGTTACTAGTCATTATAAATAGGACCTTTTACTATTGTATTTTTATATCGGGAAATCTTTAGATCATTTTGGAGACTATCTTTGTATCACTTTTGATCTCTTGATCACATTTAAGGAGCTGGCCAGTCGGCCATTCCTGGACCTTCATCACTTATGTATTTTTAACGGTGGAGTTTCTACACCTCTTAGATTAAGGTGTGGAGCTCTGATGTTCCTCATGAATTAATGCAATTACTACTGTTTTCTATTCAATTCAAGCTTATTCTTGTTCTAAGATATTCATTCGCACTTCAACATGATGAATGTGATGATCAAGTGACACTCATCACCATTCTCACTTATGAACGCATGCCTGATAACCACTTCCGTTCTACCTGAAAAAAAGCTTGAATGTATATATCTTGGTCTCCTGGTCCACGACGCATGGTTGCCTCTCCTGACAATAGAGCCTTCCATTCCGTGAGATCAGAGTCTTCGTGGTATAAGCTAGAATCAATTGGCAACATTCTTGAGATCTGGAAAGTCTAAATCTTGTCTGTGGTATTCTGAGTAGGATCTGGGATGGGATGACTTATGCGAGCTTCAAACTCGTGAGTGCTGGGCACTGTGACAGTGCACAAAAGGATCATTGGATCTTATTCCAACATAAGTGAGAACCGACAGATGATTAGCCCTACGTAACCCGTAGCCGGACCATTTTCACTGAGAGGACGGACAGTAGCCATTGACAACGGTGATCCCCCAACATACAGCTTGCCGTAGAAGGGAGTATGAATGACTTGATGAAGGCAGTAGGAAAACAGAGATTCAAAAGGAGTAAAGCATTTCCATGCGCTTATCTGAAATTTCTTCCAATGAATTACATAAGTATCTCTATCCTATTTTATGTTTTATCTATCTTTTAATAATCAAAATCCCATAACCATTTGAATCTGCCTGATTGAGATTTACAAGATGACCATAGCTTGCTTCAAGCTGACAATCTCCGTGGGATCGACTCTTACTCACGTAAGGTATTACTTGGACGACCCAGTGCACTTGCTGGTCATCTACGCGGAGTTGTGAAGAAAGTGTGTGAGATCACGATTTTGCGTATCAAGTTTTTGGCACCGTTGCTGGGAATTGTTCGAGTTCGGACAACTGACGGTTCATCTTGTTGCTCAAATTAGGTAATTTTTTATTTATTTTATTCTTCAGAATTTTTAAGAATGAATTCTAGAGTTTCAGATGATGCTTTTATCATCACAGGAGCTAGTTGATTCCCATCAATTTGGCTGTTGTATGTAATGTCCTACTGAAACTTGGTTAGCCATGTCTAATCCTTTTAAACGAAGCTTTAAACTAACATTGCATGATTCCTTGAATTCTTATTAAAAATTTTGAGTTTCTTATTTTCTTTTTCAAAATAATTTTCGAAAAATAAAAAAAATTACAAAAAAATTTATAAAATTATAAAATAAAAAATAATTTGTGTTTCTTGTTTGAGTCTAGTGTCTAATTTCAAGTTTGGTGTCAATTGCATGTTTCTATTTTTCTTGCATTTTTCGAAAATATATGCATTGTGTTCTTCATTGATCTTCAAGTTGTTCTTAATGATTTTCTTTGTCTGATCTTTAAATTCTCTTGTTTTGTGTCTTTTGTTGTTTCTCATGTGCATTCTCAAGTTGTTAGTGCCTTTAGTATGAAAATTTCAAAGTTTGGTGTCTTGATTGTCTTTTTTTTTCTTTAAAAAAATGAAAATTATGTCTTTTCAAGTCAATAATACAGAGAATTAAAGAGAAAAAGCTGGGCATTCAAAATGCCCAGTAAGGAAGGATTTCTGGGGTTTAAACGCCAGTAAGGGTACCTGGCTGGGCGTTTAACGCCTAAGGAGGTAGCCAAGTGGGCGTTAAATGCCAGAATGGATACCATTCTGGGCATTTAACACCAGGATAACACCAAGGAGGTAATTTTGTTTTCAATTCAAATCTTTTTCAATATTTCAAGTTTTAAAACTAATTTTTCAAAATCTTATCTATTTCATATCCTCTCTTGTCAATCATATCTTTTTCAAAATAAAATCTTTTTCATTTTTTATATATTTTCAAAAATACTTGCTAACAATTAATGTTTTGATTCAAAAAAAAATTTCAAGTTTGTTACTTTCTTGTAAAGAAAGGTTCAATCTTTGAATTCTAGAATCATATCTTTTAGTTTCTTGTTAGTCAAGTCATCAATTTAAAAAATCAAATCTTTTTCAACCATATCTTTTCCATCATATCATTTTGAAAATCAAATTTTCTTCAATCATATCTTTTCAATCATATCTTTTTCAATCATATCTTTTTAAATCATAACTCTTTTATTTTAATTTCAAAATCTCCTTCTAACTTCTTATCTTTTTCAAAACCACCTAACTACTTTTCTCTCTCCAATTTTCGAAAACCACTAACAACTTTTTCAAAAATCTTTTTTTATTAACTAATTGTTTTAAACTCTAATTTTGTTTTATTCCTTTCCTAATTTTCGAATACTAACTAATTTTTAAAATAAAAACAAAAATATTTTTCCCTTTTTCTTTTATTCAATGTTCAAATTCCTCTCTCTACCTCATCCTTCTATTCTTCTTTTCCTCTGACACATTAAGTAATCTCTATACTGTGACATAGAGGATTTCATACTTTCTTTGTTTTCTTCTATTTCATATGAGTAGGAACAGAGATAAAGGCATTCTTGTTGAAACTGATCCTGAACCTGAAGGGACTCTAAAGAGGAAGTTAAGAGAAGCTAAAGCACAACTCTCTGGAGAGGACCTGACAGAAATTTTCGAAAGAGAAGAAGGCATGGTAGCCTAAAATAACAACATTGCCAATAATGCAAGGAAGGTGCTTGGTGACTTTACTGCACCAACTCCCGACTTCTATGGGAGAAGCATCTCTATTCCTGCCATTGGAGCAAACAACTTTGAGCTTAAGCCTCAATTAGTTTCTCTGATGCAACAGAATTGCAAGTTTTATGGACTTCCATTGGAAGATCCTCATTAGTTCTTGGCTGAATTTTTGCAAATCTTTGACACTGTTAAGACCAATGGAGTTGATCCTGAGGTCTACAGACTTATGCTTTTCCTTTTTGCTGTAAGAGACAGAGCTAGTATATGGTTGAACATACAACCTAGAGACAGCCTGAACTTTTGGGAAAAGCTGGTTAACGCATTCTTAGATAAATTCTTTCCACCTCAAAAGATGAGTAAGCTTAACATGGAAGTTCAAACCTTCAAATAAAAGGAAGGTGAATCCCTCTATGAAGCTTGGGAAAGATACAAGCAATTGATCAGAAGGTGTCCTTCTGACATGCTTTCAGAATGGAGCATCATAGGTATCTTCTATGATGGTCTGTCTGAGTTATCCAAGATGTCATTGGACCATTCTGCAGGCGGATCTATTCATCTGAAAAAAATGCCTGCAGAAGCCCAAGAACTCATTGAAATGGTTGCAAATAACCAGTTCATGTACACTTCTGAAAGAAATCCTATGAATAATAGGACAACTCAGAAGAAAGAAGTTCTTGAGATTGATACTCTGAATGCCATATTGGCTCAGAACAAAATATTGACTCAACAAGGCAATATGATTTCTCAGAATCTGACTGGATTGCAAGCTGCATCTGGCAGTGCCAAAGAAGCCTCCTTTGAAGGAGAAGCTTATGACCCTGAGAATCCTGCAATGGAAGAGGTGAATTATATGGGAGAACCCTATAGAAACACCTACAATTTTTCATGGAGGAATTACCCAAATTTCTCATGGAAGGATCAATAGAAGCCTCAACAAGGCTTCAATTACAATAATGGTGGGAGAGACAGGTTTGGCAATAGCACACCTTTCCCCATCATCTTCTCAGCAACAGATAGAGAATTTTGAGCAGAGCCTCTCTAGCTTAGCAAACATAGTCTCTGATCTATCTAAGACCACCCTCAATTTCATAATTGAGGCACGGTCCTTCGTAAGAAATTTGGAGGCACAAGTGGGTCAGCTAAGTAAAAGAGTTACTGAAACTCCTCCTAGCACTCTCCCGAGCAATACAGAAGTGAATCTAAAAATAGAGTGCAAAGCCATCTACACGTCCAACATGGCCGAACCTATAGAGGAAGGAAAGGCAGTGATTCCTAGTGAGGAAGACCTCATGGGACGTCCACTGACCACTAGGGAGTCCCCTCATGAGAAACCAAAGGAATCTGAGGCTCATCTAGAAACCATTGAGATTCTGCTGAACTTTCTATTACCATTCATGAGCTCTGAAGAATATTCTTCTTCTGAAGAAGATGAAGTTACTACTGAAGAGCAAATTGCTCAGTATCTAGTAGCAATCATGAAGCTGAATGCCAAATTATTTGGTAATGACACTTAGGAGGATGAACCTCCATTGCTCATTAATGAACTAAATGCCTTGGCTCAGCTGAAGATACCTCAAAAGAAACCGGATCCCGGAAGGTTCTTAATACCTTGCACCATTGGCATCATGACCATTGAAAAGGCTCTGTGTGACTTGGGGTCAAGTGTAAACCTCATGCCACTCTTTGTAATGGAAAAATTAGGGATCTTTGAGGTACAAGCTGCAAGAATCTCACTGGAGATGGCAGACAAATCAAAGAAATAGGCTTATGGACTTGTAGAGGATGTCTTGGTAAAGATTGAAGGCCTTTACATCCCTACTGACTTCATAATCCTAGACAGTAGGAAGGATGAGGATGGATCCATCATCCTTGGAAGACCCTTCCTAGCCACAGCAAAAGCTGTGATTGATGTAGACAGATGAGAGTTAGTCCTTCAAGTGAATCAGGACTACCTTGTGTTTAAGGCTCAAATATTTTCCTCTGTAAACATGGGGAAGAAGCATAAAAAGCTTCATCTAATTCTCTCAACAAAGAGTCAAGCAAAGCCCCCACATTCAAACTCTAAGTTTGGTGTTGGGAGGCCCCAACCATGCTCTGAGTATCTGTGAGGCTCCATGAGAGCTCACTGTCAAGCTATTGACATTAAAGAAGCGCTTATTGGGATGCAACCCAATTTTTACTTATCTATGTTAAATTTCGATTTTCCATTGTTATTTTATGTTTTCTTTAGGATGATGATCATGTGGAGTCACAAAAACAAAAGCAAAAGTCAAAAATAGTATTAAAAATAGCACACCCTGGAGGATGAGCTTACTGGCATTTAAATGCCAGTAAAGGTAGCAGAATGGGCGTTAAACGCCCAGTCTGGTACCATTATGGGTGTTTAACGCCAGAAAAGGGCACTAAGCTGGCATTAAACGCCAAAAAGGAAAGAAAAGCTGGCGTTAAATTCCAGAAATGGGCAGCAACCTGGCATTTAACGCTAGGATTGGCACTCAAAGGGGCGTTTACATGCCAAAATGGTGCAGGGATGAGAAATTCTTGAAACCTCAAGATCTATGGATCCCACAGGATCCCTACCTACCTCAACTCACTCTCTCTCTTCTTCACACCTTCCCATAACACCCTTCCCGAAATACCACTCACCAATCACCTCCATCTCTCTTCCATATTACCTCTTCACCACTTACATCCACCCACTCTTCCCCAAAAACCCCACCTACCCCACCATTCAGAATTCAAAAACTTTCCCTCCCAACCCAACCCTCACACACGGATACCCTTCTCTTCCACTCTTATATAAACCCCTCATCACTCCTTCATTTTCACACATCATATACACTTTTCCCCTTCTTGGCCGAACCTCTCTTCACCCTCCTTCTCCTCTATTTCTTCTTTTTCTCCATCCTTCTTTTTTTTTTGCTCGAAGATTAGCAAACCTTTTAAGTTTGGTGTGGTAAAAGCGTTGCTTTTTGTTTTTCCATAACCATTTATGGCATCTAAGGCCGGAGAAACCTCTGGAAAGAAGAAAGGGAAGGCAAAAACTTCCACCTCCGAATCATGGGAGAAGGTGAGATTCATCTCAAAGGTCCATCAAGACCACTTCTATGAAGTTGTGGCCAAGAAGAAGGTGATCCCTGAGGTCCCATCAGAATCTTAATAGTTCAAGAGTTCTATGCTAATGCATGGATCACCAAGAACCATGATCAAAGTGTGAACCCGAACTCAAAGAATTGGCTTACAATGGTTTAGGGAAAATACTTAGATTTCAGTCTGGAAAATGTAAGGTTGGTATTCAACTTGCCAATGATGCAAGGAGATGCACACCCCTGCACTAGAAGGGTCAACTTTGATCAAAGGTTGGACCAAGTCCTCATGGACATATGTGTGGAAGGAGCTCAGTGGAAAAGAGACTCCAAAGGCAAGCCGGTTCAATTGAGAAGGCATGACCATAAACCTGTGGCTAGAGGATGGTTGGAATTCATCCAACACTCCATCATTCCTACTAGCAACCGATCCGAAATGACTGTAGATCGGGATATCATGATCCATAGCATCATGATTGGAGAGGAAGTAGAAGTTCATGAGGTTATATCTCTAGAACTCGCAAAGTGGCTGACAAGCCCTCCACTTTGGCAAGGTTAGCCTTTCCTCATCTCATTTGTCACCTATGCAGTTTAGCTGGAATTGTCATAGAGGAAGACATCCTCATTGAAAAGGACAAGCCCATCACTAAAAAGAGGATGGAGCAAATAAGAGAGCCCACTCATGGACCTCAACAAGAAAATGAGGAAGTCCCTCATCAAGAAATCTCTGAGATGCCTCAAGGGATGCATTTTCCTCCACACAACTATTGGGAGCAACTCAATACCTCTTTGGGAGATTTGAGTTCCAATATGGAGCAACTAAGGATGGAGCACCAAGAGCACTCCATTATTCTCCATGAAATTAGAGAGGATCAAATAGCCATGAGGGAAGAGCAACATAGGCAATGAAGAGACATTGATGAGCTCAAGCACTTCATAGGATCTTCAAGAAGGAGAACTAGCCACCATCACTAAGGTGGACCGGTTCTTTAATTTCCCTGTTCTTATTTTTCTGTTTTTCGATTTCTATGCTTGATGTTTTATCTATGTTTTGGCTTCATTACATGATCATTAGTGTCTAGTGTCTATGTCTTAAAGCTATGAATAATTCCATGAATCCTTCACCTTTTTTAAATTAAAAATGTTCCTAATTACAAAAGAACAAGAAGTGCATGAATTTCAAATTTTATCTTGAAATTAGTTTAATTATTTTGATGTGGTGGCAATACTTTTTGTTTTCTGAATGAATGCTTGAAAAGTGCATATTTTTGATAGTGAAGTTTATGAATGTTAAATTTGTTGGCTCTTGAAATAATAATGAAAAAAGAGAAATATTATTGATGATCTGAAAAATCAAAAGAATTGATTCTTGAAGCAAGAAAAAGCAGTGAAAAACACAAGCTTGCGAGGAAAAAAATGGTGAAAAAAATAATAATAAAGAAATAGAAAAAACAAGCAGAAAAATCCAATAGCACTTTTAACCAAAAGGCAAGGATAAAGAGGATCCAAGGCTTTGAGCATCAGTGGATATGAGGGCCTAAAAGAATAAAATCCTGGCTTAAGCGGCTAAATCAAGCTGTCCCTAACCATGTGCTTGTGTCATGAAGGTCCAAGTGAAAAGCTTGAGATTGAGTGGTTAAAGTCGTGATCCAAAGCAATAAGAGTGTGCTCAAGAACTCTGGACACCTCTAACTGGGGACTTTAGCAAAGCCAAGTCACAATCTGAAAAGATTTACCCAGTTATGTGTCTGTGGCATTTATGTATCTGGTGGTAATACTGGAAAATAAGGTGCTTAGGGTCAAGGCCAAGACTCATAAAGTAGCTGTGTTCAAGAATTAACATACTGAACTAGAAGAATCAATAACACTATCTAAATTCTGAGTTCCCATAGATGCCAATTATTCTGAATTTCAAAGGATAAAGTGAGATGCCAAAATTGTTAAGAAGCAAAAAGCTACTAGTCCCACTCATCTAATTAGAGCTAAACTTCATTGATATTTTGGAATTCATTGTATATTCTCTTCTTTTTATTCTATTTTGTTTTCAGTTACTTGGGGACAAGCAACAATTTAAGTTTGGTGTTGTGATGAGCAGATAATTTATACGCTTTTTGGCATTGTTTTTAGGTAGTTTTTAGTATATTTTTATTAGTTTTTATGCAAAAATCACATTTCTGGACTTTACTATGAGTTTGTGTGTTTTTCTATGATTTCAGATATTTTCTGGCTGAAATTGAGGGACTTGAGCAAAAATCTTATTCAGAGGCTGACAAAGGACTGCAGATGCTGTTGGATTCTGACCTCCTTGCACTCGAAGTTAATTTTCTGGAGAAATAGAAGTCCAATTGGTGCAATCTCAATTGCGTTGGAAAGTAGACATCTTGGGCTTTCCAGAAATGTATAATAGTTCATACTTTTCCCGAGATTTGATGGCCCAAACTGGCGTCAAAACGCCGGTCAGAGACCCTTTTTTGGCATTAAACGCCAGAACTGGGATAAAAGCTGGAGTTAAACGCCTAAACTGGCACTAGAGATGGCATTTAACTCCATGAAAAGCCTATGCACGTGAAAGCTTCCACTACAGGATTCAAGCTTATTTGTGGCAGTTTTTTTCTTGATTTGTGGAGGTTTGAAACCCCCACAAAAAGGTTTGTGGGAGTTTCCAAAACCTCCAAAATTTGAGGTGCCACGAGCTTATTTGTGGCGGTTTTACAAAACCCCCACAACGTAATTTAGTGGCGGTTTTTTGTTTACTTTGTGGGGATTCTGAGTGAAACTTTTTGGCGGTTTTTTTTAATTTTTGTGGCGGTTTAAAACCCCTATAAAACTGGATTTTCAAATAAAAAAAAATTGCAGCAAACTGAATGGTTGCAAACCCATTTAAAATTGAAACTAAACAGATCTGGAAGCTATAAATCACTATTATTGATTGAACAAATAACATCAATCAAACTAAATATTATTTAACTTTAAAGAAATTTAAATATTATAATTTGATCTTTACTTATGAATTAAAAATAAATATTGTAATTTGAGCATTGCAAAGAAAAGAGGTACATAACTAGTCACATTACTAAGCACAGAAATCAACCGTAACTACACAAGTATATATAACCATAACTTAATACTACACCAACAGTGTGGTAAGTTAGAAATATACATTACAACCTAATCTCTACAAGATAAGTAGATAAAAAGGATTAATTAGATAAGACATTGAAGCTTTGTTGACAGCTATTTAAAATGTACTTCCTCTCCTTATACAAGTTATTCAACTTTGTTGCTATCTTCAACCGAACCCAAACATTGACTAATTAATCTAGCTAGCCCCAACCCTAATAATTGAAGTTGATGCGCACCTAGAAAATAAGCTATAATAAATAACCTACCTGTTAATGCTTTCTAGCTTCTACATCAAATCCTACAAAGCATAAACCTATATCATTAAAGGTCTTATCTAATATTTATTAATAGAACACTAAGATTATATTAATAGAAGAGATATATTAATAGAAGAAAATGGAAAGGGATTATTGAGAATTTGAAAAAAGAGATATATACAAGAAGAGTGTCACAATTGTTTAACGTTAAACTATTTAAGGAATTTATTAATAGAACACTAAGATTATATTATAAGGTAAAATATAATAAAAATACCTTTGGGATATTGTGCAAAACTATGACTAATGCAACGTTAAGACCAACCTGAATGCCCTACATAATTACATATAAAGAAGAATTAATGGCATAAAGTTACAATATTAAGGCAATAACATGCAACAATAACACCAAAATTGAGGTTTATTACCTTCACGGACCTAAGGAACACTGCCATTCCTTCAGGAAAATTATGTAAGCTAATACCAATGGCAGTGATAATTCTGCTGAATAAAACTTGACGGCGTTGCCTTTTCATAATGTCCCTGTTTCTACGCTCCAAGAAAAATGTTCTATAACTACACTCACCTGGCTCATCACCCCACTCCCTAAAGAAATTGATAGAAAATACTTGCAAAATGGAGTCGATAAAGTGGATCTGATTGACCATAGTTTAGTTTTTTACAATCTTCTTATACTAAAAAGTAGAGTATTATCATGGTTTTTCTACTACCTTTGAGTCTACAAGTCATATCTTCTTGCGAGTTTCCTCTATCGATTTCTTTGTCTGCACAAAGAAATAGAACAGCCCCATAGATTGTAATTTAAAATTCACTCCATAAATCAATATAAGACTACTGTGTCAGCAATGAAGATTGAAGTCTTTATTATTATTATTATTATTATTATTATTATTATTATTATTATTATTATTATTATCACATGCTTTGACATCTCAAGAGCTATAAGTTCTGCTATTTCAGTTCCTGCCTGAAATCATGGCAAAAACATGAGATGAATTAACTTGTCAAGTGCAAATATATACATATATAAAGGGTATTTTAAAAATAAAAAATAGAAATAGTATCTGTTTTCACTCTTTTCCCCCCGAGGCACCAAGCAAGCTTTTATGATTGCTAATTTGTTACCTCGCCGACACCGAGGAACAGGAAAGTGTGGTCGGCCAAAGTTCAATGCTTCAATTATAGTACCTGAATATCATCATTGAAGACTAGATGAGATGTGCCGTATTTCGCAAGCAACTTGAAAGCATTATGATTTACAAAATCTTTAAACTGCAGAAAAAACATTTTAAGGTAACAGAAACTCAATTGAATGATTCAGGTTCATAACATCATAAAAACTTGTTTAAAATTCGTAACCTGCACAAGAACTTTTTCCCCATAGTTTTGCTTTACAGCAGCCATGAACTCACTCAGAAGTTCAGAATATTCCCATATAGAAACCAGATACCATCAAAATCACTTCATATCAATGCAAATTAAAGTGATATGCAGATATCAAGGCATGTATGTAATGGTATAATGAGACATATATAATGGTATAATGAGAAGAAAAAAGTTAGTAGAAGATTGAAAATGCAAACTGCTGATGGACGAAGCCCTCCTAGTGCTGTGTACAAAGCTGATTTTCCAACAGAAATTCCCACTCCCTGAAATGAAACACATCTAACATAAAATAATTGAAGCCTAAGTAACTTATTTTACTATATATCATGTTTTCATTGAATTAATGTATCTATATACTAAAAAGTAACAGCTTCAGATAAAACAGAATGATAGGAGTCTAGTAGTTATAGTAAATCAAGGAACGAATACCTGACATTCAAGGTCTCTGAGTCCTAAAATTCGCTCACCATCTGTGACAACAATAACTTGAATACTCCTCTCAGGCCAAATTTTCAGTACCTCAAGGATCTTGCCCCTGAAAGAAAGCCAAAAACTCTTATGATGATACTGAATCAAACACAGTACAAAGTTGCATACAAGAAAGAAATTTATTATATACTTCTCTTTCAAACTATGAACCCTAACATCCTTTTTACTTCAAGAAAAAATCAAAATTTTCAATAGAAAATAACAATTTTCCATTTATGTCTCTTCACCTTTGAAAAATTTATAGAAGAGAAAAGTACATTAGAACATAAGAAACAGAATTGTGTATAGCTTTGCCAAAACTATATCATCAAATTATCACAGAAACTAATATCTTTGAAAAATTTTGAAAAATTGAAGAAAGCAAAGAACAAGAAAAAATTAGGAACAAATCCTAATTGTAATGACTTGACTTGAAGCTTACAGAGACTCGCTAGCTCGCCTTCTTAATCTCCTTAGCTAGCACCACCGAATCTGCGCCCAAACCACACCACCGAATCCGCGCCCAAACCACACTCTGAGTGCTTCAAGCCGCCGGAGGAAAAGCAGAACCAGTGGCACAATCCACAGTGGAAGACGACGCATAAGCAAAAGATTTAAAGCATTACCTCAAAAATCTGAATGAAATCGTCACTATGAGAGGTCAACGAATTCATAGGCTCCACGATTACCTCGTCCTCCATTCATAACTCTGCACCAGTAACGCTTTGACGGAGGAGACGACGGCGGTAAGGAGATGAATGGCGGTGGCAGGGAGGTCAAGATTTTAGGGTTTCACAGAGGTGCCTCTCCCACTCTCTCTCTCTCTCTTTCTCGCAATCGCTCGAAGCCCCCTTTTCTGAATGTTTTTTTTTTCAATTTTTGTTATGGGCTAATATTTATTTGGGCTAGAAATGTTTTTAGTATTGATTGATCTATGGGAGTTATTGTTAGTAATTTAGAGGAGTTTTACAAATTGTCACTATTAAAATATATTATGGAGGTTTATAATAATTCCCACTAAAAAACTTCCACAAATAAACAAGAATTTTGTAGTGTTCAATGCCCAGCCCAAGCACACACCAAGTGGGCCCTTGAAGTGAATTTCTGCATCATTTACTTATCTCTGTAAACCCTAGGTTACTAGTCATTATAATAGGACCTTTTACTATTATATTTTCATATCGGGAGATCTTTAGATCATTTTGGAGACTATATTTGTATCACTTTTGATCTCTTGATCATGTTTAAGGGGTAGGCCAGTCGGCCATGCCTGGACCTTCATCACTTATGTATTTTCAACGGTGGAGTTTCTACACCTCATAGACTATGGTGTGGAGCTCTGCTGTTCCTCATGAATTAATGCAATTACTACTGTTTTCTATTCAATTCAAGCTTATTCTTGTTCTAAGATATTCATTCGCACTTCAACATGATGAATGTGATGATCAAGTGACACTCATCACCATTCTCACTTATGAATGCGTGCCTGACAACCACTTCTGTTCTACCTGAAAACAAGCTTGAATGTATATCTCTTGGTCTCCGGGTCCACGATGTATGGTTGCCTCTCCTGGCAACAGAGCCTTCCATTCTGTGAGATTAGAGTCTTCGTGATATAAGCTAGAATCAATTGGCAGCATTCCTGAGATTAAGAAAGTTTAAACCTTGTCTGTGGTATTCCGAATAGGATCTCGGATGGGATGACTGTGGCGAGCTTCAAACTCACGAGTGTTGGGAGCAGTGACAGTGCGCAAAAGGATCATTGGATCTTATTCAAACACAAGTGAGAAATGACAAATGATTAGCCCTATGTAACCCGTAGCCGGACCATTTTCACTGAGAAGACGGACGGTAGCCATTGACAACGATGATCCCCCAACATACAGCCTGCCATAGAAGGGAGTATAAATGACTAGATGAAGGCAGTAGGAAAGCAGAGATTCAAAAGGCGTAAAGCATCTCCAAACGCTTATCTGAAATTCCTACCAATGAATTACATAAGTATCTCTATCCTATTTTATGTTTTATCTATCTTTTAATTATCAAAATCCCATAACCATTTGAATCTGCCTAACTGAGATTTACAAGATGACTATAGCTTGCTTCAAGCCGTCAATCTCCGTGGGATCGACCCTTACTCATGTAAGGTATTACTTGGACGACCCAGTGCACTTGCTGGTCAGCTACGCAGAGTTGTGAAGAAAGTATGTGAGATCATGATTTCGCGTACCAATGATCCAAGAAACCCCCTGGTTTGCAGACATAGCCAACTTTAAGACTATTGGAGAGCTACCCACCAACATCAACAAACACATGAGGAGAAAGCTAATCAATGATGCTAAACACTATATTTGGGATGAGCCCTATTTGTTTAAAAGGTGTGCTGATGGGATCTTGAGAAGATGCATCTCCCATGAAGAAGGACAAGAGGTCCTTTGGCATTGCCATGGATCCACTTATAGAGGACATTTTAGTGGAGAAAGGACTGCAGCCAGGGTGCTGCAATATGGGTTCTTTTGGCCAACAATATTCAAAGACACAAAAGAGTTTGTGACAAGGTGCAATGAATGTCAAAGAGCTAGCAACCTTCCCAAGAAAAAATGAGATGCCACAGAGATTCATCATGGAGTTGGAATTGCTTGATGTTTGGGGGATTGATTTTATGGGACCATTCCCACCCTCATACTCAAACAACTATATATTGGTGGCTGTGGATTATGTGTCAAAGTGGGTAGAGGCCATATCTACATCAACAAATGATAAGAAAGTGGTGATCAACTTCTTGAGGAAGAACATTGGTACACGAAATTTTTATCCCTTGGCATGGCTCCAAAACTTGGTGCGCAATACCATGATTCACACGTCTCTTCACAACTTCGCACAGCTGACCAGCAAGTGCACTGGGTCATCCAAGTAATACCTTACGTGAGTAAGGGTCGATCCCACTGAGATTGTTGGCTTGAAGCAAGCTATGGTCATCTTGTAAATCTCAGTTAAGCGGATTCAAATGGTTATAGAGTTTTGATAATTAAAAGATAAATAAACATAAATAAAGATAGAGATACTTATGTAATTCATTGGTGGGAATTTCAGATAAGTGTATGGAGATGCGTTATTCCTTCTGAATCTCTGCTTTCCTACTGTCTTCATTCAATCATTCATACTCCTTTCCATGGTAAGCTGTATGTTGGGGATCACCGTTGTCAATGGATACCTCCCATCCTCTCAATGAAAATGGTCCTCTACAGTTTCTGTACGGCTAATCAACTGTCGGATTTCTCGTCTCGGATGAAAAATACCAGGCACAGCTACCGCATGGCTAATCAGCTGTTGGTTCTCGATCGTGTCGGAATAAGATCCAATGATCCTTTTGCGTCTGTCACTATGCCCCACAGTCGCGAGTTTGAAGCTCGTCACAGTCATCCCTTTCTAGATCCTACTCGGAATACCACATACAAGGTTTAGACTTTCCAGATCTCAGGAATGCTGCCATATGTTTCTAGACTATACCACAAAGGTTCTAATCTCGAGTTCAGATGCCCCATTGTCAGAGGGGATTCAATGTGCATCGTTGATTAGAAACCCAAGAGATATGCGTTCAAGCTTGTTTTCATGTAGAACGGAAGTGTTTGTCAAGCACGCGTTCATAAGTGAGAATGGTGATGAGTGTCACTTAATCATCACATTCATCATGTTCCTGTGTGCGAATGAATATCTTAGAATAAGAATAAGCTTGTATTAAATAGAAGAACAATAGTACTTTGCATTAATACTCGAGGAACAGCAGAGCTCCACACCTTAATCTATGGTGTGTAGAAACTCCACCGTTGAAAATACACAAGTGAAAATAGTCTAGGCATGGCCGAGTGGCCAGCCTCCAAGTCTAAGGAAAAACATTCCCAAGATTGATCCTCAGATCAAAGATGATCCAAAAGATATCAATACAATGGTAAAAAGTCCTATTTATACTAAACTAGTTACTAGAGTATACAGAGATAAGTAAATGATGCAGAAATCCACTTTCGGGGCCCACTTGGTGTGTGCTTGGGCTGAACATTGAAGTTTTCATGTGTAGAGACTTTTGTTGGAGTTGAACGCCAGCTTTGGTGCCAGTTTGGGCGTTTAACTCTAGCTTGTAACTATGTTCGGGCGTTTAACACTAGAATAGGGCAGGAAGTTGGCGTTTAAACGCCAATTTGCGTAGTCAAAACTCGGGCAAAGTATAGAGTATTATATATTGCTGGAAAGCCCAGGATGTCTACGTTCCAACGCAATTTAGAGCACACCAATTGGGCTTTCGTAGCTTCAGAAAATCGATTTCAAGTGCAGAGAGGACAGAATCCAACAACATCTGCAGTCCTTTTTTAGCCTCTGAATCATATTTTTGCTCAGGTCCCTCAATTTCAGCCAGAAAATACCTGAAATCACAGAAAAACACACAAACTCATAGTAAAGTCCAGAAATGTAAATTTTGCTTAAAAACTAAAAAAAATATACTAAAAAGTAGCTAGATTCTACTAAAATATACCTAAAAACAATGCCAAAAAGCGTATAAATTATCGGCTCATCACAACACCAAACGTAAATGGTTGCTTGTCCCCAAGCAGCTGAAAATAAAATAGAATAAAAAGAAGAGAATATACAATGAATCTCACAATATCAATGAAACTTAGTCCCAATTAGATGAGCGGGGCTAATAGCTTTTTGCTTCTGAACAATTTTGGCATCTCACTTTTTCCTTTGAAATTCAGAATGATTGGCATCTAAAGGAACCCAGAATTTTGGATAGTGTTATTGATTCTCCTAGTTCAGTATGTTGATTCTTGAACACAGCTACTTTATGAGTCTTGGCTGTGGCCCTAAGCACTTTGTTTTCCAATATTACCACCGGATACATAAATGTCACAGACACATAACTGGGTGAACCTTTTCAGATTATGACTTTGCTAAAGTCCCCAATTAGAGGTGTCCAGAGTTCTTAAGCACACTCTTTTTGCTTTGGATCACGACTTTAACCACTCTGTCTCAAGCTCTTCACTTGGACTTTCATGACACAAGCACATGGTTAGGGACAGCTTGGTTTAACCGCTTAGGCCAGGATTTTATTCCTTTAGTCCCTCCTATCCACTGATGCTTAAAGTCTTGGATCCTTTTTACCCTTGCCTTTTGGTTTAAAAGGCTACTGGCTTTTTCTGTTTGCTTTTTCTTTTTCTTTCTTTCTCTTTTTTTTTTCGCAAGGTTTTTCCTTTTCACTGCTTTTTCTTGCTTCAAGAATCAATTTCATGATTTTTCAGATTATCAATAACATTTCTCTTTGTTCATCATTCTTTCAAGAGCCAACAATTTTAACATTTATAAACTTCACTATAAAAAATATGCACTGTTCAAGCATTCATTTAGAAAACAAAAAGTATTGCCACCACTTCAAAGTAATGAAACTAATTTCAAGATAACATTTGAAATTCATGTACTTCTTGTTCTTTTGTAATTAGGAACATTTTTCATTTAAGAATGGTGAAGGATTCATGGAATTATTCATAGCTTTAAGACAGAGACACTAGACACTAATGATCATGTAATGAAGACACAAACATAGATGACACATAAAGCATAAAAATCGAAAAAACCAGAAAGATAAGAACAAGGAAATCAAAGAATGGGTCCACCTTAGTGATGGCGGCTAGTTCTTCTTGAATATCCAATGGAATGCCTGAGCTCCTCTATGTCTCTTCCTTGCCTTTGTTGCTCTTCCCTCATGGCCATTTGATCCTCTCTAATTTCATGGAGGATAATGGAGTGCTCTTGGTGCTCCATCCTTAGTTGCTCCATATTTGAACTCAAATCTCCCAAAGAGGTGTTGAGTTGATCCTAATAGTTGTGTGGAGGAAAATGCATCCCTTGATGCATCTCATAGATTTCTTGATGAGGGACTTCCTCATGCTCTTGTTGAGGTCCATGAGTGGGCTCTCTTATTTGCTCCATCCTCTTTTTAGTGATGGGCTTGTCCTCTTCAATGAGGATGTCTTCCACTATGACAGTTCCAGCTAAATTGCATAGGTGACAAATAAGATGAGGAAAGGCTAACCTTGCTAAAGTGAAGGACTTGTCAGCCACCTTGTAGAGTTCTGGAGGTATGATCTCATGAACTTCCACTTCCTCCCTAATCATGATACTATGGATCATGATGGCCCGATCCACAGTTACTTTGGATTGGTTGCTATTAGGAATGATGGAGCGTTGGATGAACTCCAACCATCCTCTAGCCACAGGCTTAAGGTATGGTCTTCTCAATTGAACCGGCTTGCCTTTTGAGTCTCTTTTCTATTGAGCTCCTTCTACATATATGTCCATGAGGACTTGGTCCAACCTTTTATCAAAGTTGACCCTTCTAGTGAAGGGCGTGTGTTTTCTTGCATAATTGGCAAGTTGAACGCCAACCTTACATTTTTCGAACTGAAATCTAAGTATTTCCGCCGAACCATTGTAAGCCAATTCTTTGGATTCGGGTTCATACTTTGATCATGGTTCCTAGTGATCCATTCATTTGCATGTAACTCTTGAACCATTAAGGTTCCGACTTGTTGAATGGGGTTGGTGAGAACTTCCCAACCTCTTCTTCGGATCTCATGTCAGATCTTTGGATACTCATTCGTTTTGAGCATGAAAGGGACCTCAGGGATCACTTTCTTCTTGGACACAACTTCATAGAAGTGGTCTTGATGGACCTTTGAGATGAATCTCTCCATCTCCCATGACTCGGAGGTGGAAGCTTTTGCCTTCCCTTTCCTCTTTCTAGAGGTTTCTCTAGCCTTAGGTGCCACAAATGGTTATGGAAAAACAAAAAGCAATGCTTTTACCACACCAAACTTAAAAGGTTTGCTCGTCCTCGAGCAAAAGAAGAAAGAAAGAAGGGGAAGAAGAAGAAAAATGGGGGAGATAGAGGAGAGAGAGAATTCGGCCAAGGGGGTATAAGGTGTTTGTGATGTGTGAAATTGAAGGAGGGATGATGGGTTTATATAGGAGTGAGGGTATTGGGTTCGTGTATTTTGGGTTGGGTTTGGGAGGAAAATAATTTTGAATTTTTAGAGGTAGGTGGGGTTTTTAAGGAAGAGATATGGAGGTGATTGGTGAAGGGTATTTGGGGTAGAGTGTTATGAAAATGTGTGAGAGAGAGAATGAGTTGAGGTTAGTGGGGATCCTGTAGGGTCCACATATCCTGAGGGGTCAAGGACTTCTCATCCCTGCTCAATTTAGGCATGCAAAAATGCCCTTAGAGTGCAATTCTGGCATTTAACGCCAGACTGCTGCCTTTTTCTGGCATTAAACGCCAACTTTTATACCTTTCCTGGCATTTAATGCCAAGCTGTAGCCTGTTTCTGGCGTTAAACGCCAGTCTGGTGCTTCTTTCTGGCGTTAAACACCCAGAATGGTGCCAGACTAGGCGTTTAACGCCCATCCTGCTACCCTTACTGGCGTTTAAACGCCAGTAAGTTCTTCCTCCAGGGTGTGCTATTTTTAATGCTATTTTTGAATTAGCTTTGATTATTGCAGTTGTTTTTGTGACTCCACATGATCATCAATCCTAAAGAAAACATGAAATAATAATGGAAAATGGAAATTTATCATAGATAAATAAAAATTGGGTTGCCTCCCAATAAGCGCTTCTTTAATGTCAATAGCTTGACAGTGGGCTCTCATGGAGCCTCACAGATAATCAGAGCATGGTTGTGGCCTCTCAACACCAAACTTTAAGTTTGGTCGTGGCCTCTCAACACCAAACTTAGAGTTTGGTTGTGGCCTCCCAACACCAAACTTAGAGTTTGAATGTGGGGGCTTTGTTTGACTCTATATTGGAAGAAGCTTTTCATGCTTATTCTCCATGTGTACAGAAGGAGAACCTTAAATCTTGAATACAAGGTAGTCCTCATTCAATTGAAGATCCAACTCTCCTCTGTCAACATCAATCACCGCTTTTGCTGTGGCTAGGAAAGGTCTACCAAGGATGATGGATTCATCCTCATCCTTCCCAGTGTCTAGGATTATAAAATCAGCAGGGATGTAAAGGCATTCAACCTTCACTAGCATGTCCTCTACTAGTCCATAAGCCTGTTTTATTGATTTGTCTGCCATCTCTAGTGAGATTTTTACAGCTTGTACCTCAAAGATTCCTAGTTTCTCCATTACAGAGAGTGGCATGAGGTTAATACCTGACCCTAGGTCACACAAAGCCTCCTCAAAGGTCATGGTGCTTATGGTACATGGTATTAAGAATTTACCAGGATCCTGTTTCTTTTGAGGTAAAGTTTGCTGAATCCAGGTATTCAGTTCATTAATGAGCAATGGAGGTTCATCCTCCCAAGTCTCATTACCAAATAGCTTAGTATTCAACTTCATGATTGCTCCTAAATACTGGGCAACTTGCCCTTCAGCAATGTCTCCATCTTCTTCAGAAGATGAATAGTCATCAGAGCTCAAGAATGGTAATAGAAAGTTCAATGGAATCTCTATGGTCTCTGTATGAGCCTCGGATTCCTTTGGTTCCTCATTGGGGTACTCCTTAATGGCCAGTGGATGTTCCCTAAGGTCATCCTCACTAAGAATCACTGCCTTTTCACTCTCTCCATGTTCGGCCATGTTGGTCACAGTTATGGCCTTGCACTCTCTTTTGGGATTCTCTTCTGTATTGCTTGGGAGAGTACTAGAAGGAGTTTCAGTAACCCTTTTACTCAGCTGACCCACTTGTGCCTCCAAGTTTCTGATGGAGGACCTTGTTTCATTCATGAAACTGAGAGTGGCCTTAGATACATCAGAGACTATATTTGCTAAGCTAGATGGGTTCTGCTCAAAATTCTCTGTCTGCTGCTGAGAGGATGATAGAAAAGGCTTGCCATTGCTAAACCTATTTCTTCCACCATTATTATTGTTAAAGCCTTGTTGAGGCTTTTTTTGATCCTTCCATGAGAAATTTGGATGATTTCTCCATGAGGGATTATAGGTGTTTCCATAGGCTTTGCCCATGTAATTCACCTCTGCCATTGCACGGTTCTCAAGATCATAAGCTTCTTCTTCAAAAGATGCTTCTTTAGTACTGTTGGATGTATTTTGTAATCAATTCAGACTCTGAGAAATCATATTGACTTGCTGAGTCAAAATTTTGTTCTGAGCCAATATGGCATTCAGAGCATCAATTTCAAGAACTCCCTTCCTCTGAGGCGTCCCATTACTCACAGGATTCCTTTCAGAGGTGTACATGAACTGGTTATTTGCAACCACTTCAATGAGTTCCTAAGCTTCTGCACGCATTTTCTTTAGGTGAATAGGTCCACCTGCAGAATGGTCTAATGACATCTTAGACAATTCAGACAGACCATCATAGAATATATCCAAGATGGTCCATTCTGAAAGCATGTCAGAAGGACACTTTTTGGTCAGTTGCTTGTATCTTTTCCAAGCTTCATAGAGGGATTCACGTTCTTTCTACCTGAAAGTTTGAACATCTACTCTAAGCTTGCTCAGCTTTTGAAGAGGAAAGAATTTGGCTAAGAAAGCCGTGACCAGCTTATCCCAAGAGTTCAAGCTATCTCTTGGTTGAGAGTCCAACCATATTCTAGCTTTGTCTCTTACAGCAAAAGGGAAAAGTATAAGCTTGTAGACCTCGGGACCAACTCCATTGGTCTTAACAGTATCACAGATCTGCAAGAATTCAGTTAAGAAATAAAAGGGATCTTCTGATGGAAGTCCATAGAACTTACAATTCTGTTGCATCAGAGAAACTAATTGAGGCTTAAGCTCAAAATTGTTTGCTCCAATAGCAGGGATTGAGATGTTTCTTCTATGGAAGTTGGAAGTTGGTGTAGTAAAATCACCAAGCACCTTCCTTGCATTGTTGTTCTTGTTGGGTTCGGCCATTACTTCTTTTTCGAGATCCTCTGTAAGTTTTTCTCTGGATTGTTGTGCTTTAGCTTCTCTTAGCTTCTTCTTCATAGTTTTTTCATTTTCATTTCCAGCTTCAACAAGAATGTTCTTGTCCTTGCTCCTGCTCAAATGAAAAAAAAGAGAACAGAAAAGGAAGAAAAATCCTCTATGTCACAGTATAGAGATTCCCTTATGTAAGTAGAAGAAGAAAAGAATAGAAGAATGATATAGAGAGAAGAGATGAAGAATTCGAACACAGAGAGGGAGAGAGGGTTCGAAGTATAAGAAGAAGAGAAGAGTGTTAGTGATTAAATAAATAAATAGATGAAGATGAGAGAGAGAGAGAGAGTTTTCGAAAATAATTAAAAGGAAAAGGAAAATATTTTTGTTTTTATTTTAAAATTTAGTTAGAATTCAAAAATTAAGAGAAGAAATAAAAGTAAAATTTGAAACAACTAGTTAATTAAAAAAAATTTTGAAAAAGGGTGAGGAGTTTTCGAAAATTAGTTAGGTAGTTTTGAAAAAGATAAGAATTTTAAAAATCAAACAAAAAGTTATGTGGTTAATTGAAAAGATTTGAAAATCAATTTCGAAAAGATAAGAAGTTAGAAAAGATTTTGAAACTAAAGTATGAAAAATATATGATTTGAAAAAGATTTGATTAAAAAAAGATATGATTTGAAAAAGATATGATTATGAAGATATGATTGAAATTTATTTTGAAAAAGATTTGAAAAGGAAATTAAAAATATTTGATTTTTAAAAGTTAAAGTTGATGTCTTGGCTAACAAGAAACTAAAAGATATAATTTTAAAATTTAGAGATAGAACCTTTCTTAATAGGCAAGTAACAACTTGAAAGTTTTTGAATCAAAACATTTAATTGTTAGTATTAATTTCAAAAAATATGAGGTAAAAATAGGAAAAGGATTTTGAAAAGTTTTGAAAATTTTCGAAAAACAAAGGAAAAAATGAAAAAGAAAAAGATTTTGAAAAAGATTTTGAAAAGATAAAATTTTTGAAATTGAAATCTTGACTTGACTATCAAGAAACAACTTATTTTAAAATTTTTTGACTAAGTCAATCCAAAGATTTCGAAATTTATGAGGAAAATAAGGGAAATATATTTTTTTATTTTTGAATTTTTAATGATGAGAGAGAAAAACACCAATTTGAAGCAAAACATAAAAATCATGAATAAAAACAACTAATGCATGCAAGAACACTTTGAATGTCAAGATGATCACCAAGAACACTTTGAAGATCATGATGAACATCAAGAATATGTTTTTGAAAAATTTTTAAGAAAAGAAAAACATGCAAGACACCAAACTCAGAGATTTTTCCTATTTAGATACTATGAATTCAAAAATGCATATGAAAAACGACAAAAGACACAAAACAAGAAAATATGAAGATTAAACAAGGAGACTCATTAAGAACAACTTGAAGATAATGAAGAATGCAATGCAAGAATTTTTGAAAACTTTTTTAGAAAAATTATAACATGAAATTGACACCAAACTTAAAAATTGACACTAGACTCAAATAAGAAACACAAAATATTTTTTTTTTTGGTTTTTTATGATTTTATTAATTTTTTTGTATTTTTTTAGATAATTATTTAGGAAAAAGAAAATAAGAAATTCAAAATTTTTAAAATGAATTCCTGGAGTCATGCAATGTTAGTCTAAAGCTTCAGTCTAAAGAGATTAGATATGGTTAGCCAAGCTTCAGCAAGACATCACATACAACAGCCAAATTGATGGGAATAAAAAAGGCTCTTGTGATGATGAAAGTATCATATGAAACTCTAGAATTCATTCTTAAAAATTTTGAGAATTTTTTGAAAACAGAAGGAAAGTTTTGAAAGATTTTTTTTGAAAATAAAATGAAAAGAAAGTTACCTAATTTGAGCAACAAGATGAACCGTCAGTTGTCCAAACTTGAATAATCTCCGGCAACGGCGCCAAAAACTTGGTGCACGAAATTGTTATCCCTTGGCATGGCTCCAAAACTTGGTGCGCAATACCATGATTCACACGTCTCTTCACAACTTCGCACAGCTGACCAACAAGTGCACTGGGTCGTCCAAGTAATACCTTACATGAGTAAGGGTCGATCCCACAGAGATTGTCGGCTTGAAGCAAGCTATGGTCATGTTGTAAATCTCAGTCAGGCGGATTCAAATGGTTATAGAGTTTTGATAATTAAAAGATAAATAAACATAAAATAAAGATAGAGATATGAATCTGAAATTCCCACCAATGAATTACATAAGTATCTATATCTTTATTTTATGTTTATTTACCTTTTAATTATCAAACTCTATAACCATCTGAATCCGCCTGACTGAGATTTACAAGATGACCATAGCTTGCTTCAAGCCGACAATCTCCGTGGGATCGACCCTTACTCACGTAAGGTATTACTTGGACGACCTAGTGCACTTGCTGGTCAGCTGTGCGAAGTTGTGAAGAGACATGTGAATCATGATATTGTGCACCAAGTTTTTGGAGCCATGCCAAGGGATAACAATTTTGCCTATCAAGTTTTTGGCGCCGTTGCCGGGGATTGTTCGAGTTTGGACAACTGACGGTTCATCTTGTTGCTCAGATTAGGTGATTTTCTTCTTGT